>NC_061114.1:7737092-7758750 GCF_002878395.1 Capsicum annuum | reverse complement strand
AAAAAAAAAAAAACGACCACATGTGGTAGATTTTTTTAAAAAAATTAATTAAAAAATATTTATAAAAACCGACCACAAGTGGTTGGTTTTTTTTTTTATTAAAACCGACCATTTGTGGTCGGTTTTAATAAAATTAATTAATAAATTTTAAATTTAAAACGATCACTTGTGGTCGGTTTATTTTGAATTTTTTAATTCTTAAAATCATTTTTTTCTATTTTAATAAAATAATAATGAATTAAAAAAATAAATAAAAAATAACCACACGTGGTCGGTTTTAAAAAAGCTACCACAGTTTTTCCGACCACGCACTTTGGTCGGTTTTGTGGTTTTCCTCTTTTTTTAGTAGTGATACCACAAAAGACTTGATTGGTTGCTAAATCAGTATATATGGACCTGGTCCCATAGGAAGTTGACTTTAGAAGATGACAACTGAGTACAGCGGGAGTCTGGAGACTGCACTTTTTGCAGAGAGTTGGTGGCACTGCAGTAGAGGTAACCAATCTCGACCAATGGCATTCGTTCTATGTTTCGTTCTCTCTTATAAAAGGGAACATTGACAAGGAACAAAACCCAGTTTTTGCAATGACGATTACTCTCAAAAGCAAAAAAGTCATTTCACAAGAACACTGCTCACACTCCACCATAAGGGACCTGATCGAGTGTTGACTAAGTATTGTTATGTCCTTGCTCTTACATTGTAAATCTACTCCTGAATTATAAAGGATAGTAGATTAATAGCTTATCTAAGTCTTAGCTTGAGTTACCTCAATTAGAGTTAATTGATCGAGTCGCTTTGTATTTGGTCAAGTTTATTTTCACCTTGGGTGAAGTCTTTTCTGGGTAGAGTTACTTAGAACTGTCGGCTAGAGTTAGTCGACAAGGAGTGTGATAGATTCGCTACATCAGTCTTGTAGTAGAGTTATTACAAGAGGCTAGGATTAAGAGTTTAATCATTTGTGATTATTGAGTCTGTAATCACTTTGTTGCTTGAAGTTAGTGGAGAGTTAGAAAATCCTGTGAGAAGGGTCGTGTTTTTTCCTCTTGAGAAAGGAGGTTTCCACGTAAACATCACTTGTATTTTATCTTTTGCGTTGTATTTCATTTATAACTGTAATACTGTGTTTGTTCATTAAGGGACCTGGTCACCTGTTACTTGGTGGATGGATCCCTACGTTTCATCAATATCTCAGGAAATCTACAAACACAGTGTAAGCTTTCTCCGATTTGGTTGTATGAATTATCCTTCAATTCTACTAATTGGTACTTGTTTACTTCACGATCATACATATACCATAATGATTCTGAAACTCCTAGCTCTGATATCAAATGAAACTACGTTATATATGATAAAAACATAAATAAAAACCATCCAATAAATAGACAACTTCACTTTGCAAACTCCTTTCATGAAGGAATATATGTAATTTGTGAAGAACTAAAATGAAAGAGTGCCACATACCTGAGACGGAGGGAGTATAATATATATATATATATATATATATATATATATATATATATATATATAATCTATGTAACTACTACTTACATGCCTTAAGGAAGAAGTGAGGTTTCCCTTTCGGGAGTCCCCTGAAAACTTGACAGCTACCAAAAAATGAAGAACTAAGAAAACTTTTCACACATATATATATATATTATTTTATTTTATTTTCGAAAATTATGAGTAAATTTTTTTTAGGAATTTGATTCAAATTATTTGAAATGATAAGTACATTAAGATAAGTTTTTTTAATTAATTAGTGTATGTAACGCCCCGAGATCCCATCCCGAGATGTCACACGGTGCTTATGACCCCGAAGGACCACAAGCTAACCCTTTACTGATATCTGTACTTGTACACTGCATAATATCTAAAATAAATGCGAAAACTAGCTATAAGGTTCAACACATCTATGAATACTCATAATACAAAAAAACTGAATACTAATACATCCATCTGAAAAGCTTCTAAACTGTCTGAACTACAGAGTTGAAGGGACGGGTCAACTAACTCCCTCAACTAAAAATGAAAAAATTCTGAAGCAATAATAGTAAACTGAGATTCGTCCTCGAAAGAAGAGGACTCACTGCTACTGCTGCTGACTGGGACTGAACTGCTGAGGATATTCTGGATCCTGTGCCTCTGAACCTATGGTGTCAAATAAAACACCATAGCGCAGATGTGTCAGTACAGGAATGTACCGAGTATGTAGACGAGGTAGGCTAATGCAAGGGCTCATACATGCACAATATCTAAACTGAATAATCATGAAGATGCCGCATGAGAACACACATATGAATGCACAAACCATAAACACAATCATCACAACTCTAGATACTGAAACTCGGATACCACTTTACTGTAGAATGAACTCACTACTGACACTGAGATACTGAATCATTGACTCATCTGATACTGATAACTGAGAGTCTGGACGTACTCACATCAAGGACTGAATTCTGAGCTTACTGCTTTCGACTGACAGGATTAGAGATCAACTTTTCTAATGGATTACTCCGGAAGTGATTATCAATGATAAAAAGTATGATCATGTCCGAATCTGACAACAAGAATACTCAACAAAATCTGAGATAGAATCAAGCCTATCTAACGGGAAATCTTTAGATATGAAAATAAGTATCTGTATATGAGACCAAGCCTATCTAACGGGATGGTCCATGAATTAATGGAACTATCTGAATTCCTCACTAAGATAGACGACTGTACCACACAGTCCTAATTTCTGAAGATAGATACTGAAACTGCAATTGTGGGAAGTAGTTACTTAACTGACATGCCCAACCTACCACAGGTGGGGGTCCAACCTGTAACCCCAGCTGGAAGGGTGTCAATATCGTGCCACGGGTAAATACCTCTCTGGTCAAGCCTCTCTGATGGGATGACCCTCACAGGAAGTCGGCTGAGAAAATATAATAGTTAAACCTCTCTAATAGTGACAACCTCTACTGAGTTACACTGAGATTACTTAGTTCTGTATCTGACGAAAAAGGTATCGAATCATGGTATCTGACTGACGATATAGAGCTTGAATAGATTACTCGAATCGCTTCTAAGATTAGAATTGAATCACTTGAATACTATTAGATATGAGCTGATTACAGGGCTGAGGCTAGATTACTAGCCATACAGAGATTACAGAGATAACTGAGATTATTGAGCTTTCTTAAGTTCTGCACTTGTCTGAGGATACAGAGTTCTATAGTTCACTGAGTTATGAGAATCATGGCTCGACTGGAATTATCAAGAAACTAACATGGGATCTAGACAACAACTCTATTGTCGGGTATAAATACCCCCAGGACTCGATAGCATAAAAGTAAAGCATAATCATTCATTCATCATTACAATCGTTCATATATCATCACAATCATTCATGCATCATCATAACCATTCAAGACATCACCTCAAGCATTTAAAGATCACAAACATCTCATTCATCATCACAGACACCAAAGGGTCACTTTAAGCATCTTGGAAACATAATCATATAATAACGTAGGGGAAACATGCTACTAGCTTGTACTCCATTCAACAAGGTTTTACCTCAACTATTTCATACCTATATCAATATTGACATATGTTTGGATATCACATGGCTTGAGGAAAATTCGTACTATCATCGAATAATTCATTCACTTGAGCATTTTATCAAACACTATGCATGCATAAACCAACTCACAATTTGGGGTTTCATCTTCAACATGCTACAATGGCCCTTATGCTTCACCTAAGCTCTTTATGAAACCTAGGGGGAACATGCTTCGCTTATTGATACGAGAGAGACTAGGAACTCATGAAATGACACCAAAATAGTCCACTCAACAAGGCATAAACCGAGGACCCTTTGAGAGCTAGTTTCGGCCAAGAACAAAAATACGAGTTTCACAAGTTAACAAGGTGTTGGTGACACCAAAATCAGCCAACCAATCTAAGTTACAACACAATATAATGAACAACGAAGAAGAACGACAATGTTATAACAAGACAACACCACACAGCTTACAACACAAGATACAAACTACTACAAGATGAAAACAAACAAAAGGATAGATAGTTAGACGAAAGTGGTGTAAATCCTAGTAACCAAAGAGTACATAAAACTCTAAGATCACTAACACCTCTACACATGATCACCTAACTCTTACTATGACACAAGAGAGGATTCCACCTTTCAAGCACCAAGGTTTCTAAAAAAAATAATTACAAGAGATTCAACCGTTGAATTGCTATCCTAGTTACAAGTTTCAGTTTGCCTCAAGTAGAGAGAGGACTTTGGTGTTTCAAAAGTCAAGACTTAGAACAATAATCAACTAAACCTCAAAAGAACTATATTATTCTATTTATATTACATAACAATTTGGACTTTAAATGACAAAAGTGCCCCTTTAATGAAAAGCCTTCAAAGGCCACCCCTCTAGTGTAGCAAAAAGAAAATGGGCGGCTTTGGGTGTGTCTTTGGTCCATCTTACTTCTCAAAATTGAACTTCCTAGGATGATAATTTAATGCACTTGTACACACATTGATCTTCATAGTCGCACTTGTATCATCCTCTCTATCTTGAGAGGAATTTGACCTCGAATTCAAGCAATCATCATCGGCAAGATCTCCTCTTTTCATCATCTCTTCATTGCTCTTCCTAAGATTAGGATGTTCAACCAAGGGTCCCATGACATCATCAAGCATGCTCCTTGGATTTATATGTTCTATAACCTGCACATAAGAAGATTTGATACTAGGGAAAGTGCTAGTATCTCAGTTAGTAATCAATAAAAAGTCCTTGTGGGAAAATCCCACAATCCCAACTCTCGGCTTCTCTTCTTCTTCATCCTCATCACTCTCAGCTTATTATTCCATACCCTCACTAAGCATGACTTTCCTTTCCATATACATAGGCACTACAATCTCCCCTTCACATGGCCAAACATCTTCTTCATCCCCCTCCTTCGGCTCCTCGGGTTCTACCTTCTCTCCATCTTGAGATTGATCATCAATCTCCTTCGGTTCAAGTCCCACCTCCTCCCCAAGAAATTATAATTTTCCCTCTCTTAGGATCATATTTATCCTATTTGGACACTCTTTAGCCTTGTGTCCCCAACCTTAGCATTTAAAACATTGAAAGCCCTTAGAACTAGAGGAAGAATGCGGTTTGCCTTCATTTCTCAGAGGGTACCTTTAGTGAGCCTTATTTTCAGCTTGTGCATCCTTGTCTTCTGTTTTATCCATATTGGATGGGTCATTTTTGTCCTTGTTCCAACTCGAGGGAGATTGCCCTTTGAACTTGACACTCGGTTTCTCCCATAATTCCTTCTCAACTTCTAAGGTGGCTTGGAAGATGGCATCAATGGTGTCAAACTTGTGAAGTGTCAACCGTGAGGCAATGTCCCTATTCAACACCACCTTGAATCAAATGATGTCATGGCTTACTTTCTCCCCTTGATGATCAAGTTTCAAAATGAGTTGTTGGAATTCATCATAGTAAGCCACGATGCTTTTGTTCCCTTGCCTCAAGTTATACAACTTAGAAAGGAGATCTGGATAGTAACTCTAGAGTAAGTACCTTTGTCTCATGAGGTACCTTAACCTAAACCAAGGAGGGGGCTACCCCTCAATCAAATCATTTCCAAATCGCTTCACATACTCCCACCACATAGTAGCATAACCCTCAAAATGTGCAATCACATAACAACTTTTTTTCTCCTCGGTAAGGTCATTAACTTGGAAGATTCTCTCACAAGTGGACTCCCAAGATAGAAATTATTCTGGATCACTCTCACCTTTGAATGTTGTAAGCCCCACCTTGATGGTATTTAGACCTACATCATGGTTTTGGTTCCCTTGTTGGTTCCAAAGACCAACTCTTTCTTCTCGGCTGTGAACTTCCCTTGGATCACCTTGACTACCCCTCATCTCCTCCCTTCTCATGTAAACATCATCATATGGTTCATAACCAGAATGTTGTTCTCCTCTACCACACCCCTAGCGGCGGGATTGTATTTGGATAGTGAGGTCTTTGGTCAAGTGGATTTTGGATGGGAGGGCTTGGGTTTGGTGGTGGTATTTGGGTTACAAGTCCTTCTTGTTGGACTTGGTGAAGTGGAGGGTGGCTTGGTCTATCATGATCTCAGATTTTGGAGTAAGGGTTGGCTTGATTTGTCACAATAGGTGGATATAGCATTTGGTCCATGGCCTCGGGAGTACTAGTTGGTGAAATATATTGAGGGGTAGAAGGTCAGCTTATTTGGCTTTCCACTCTCTCCAATATCCCACCCATAATTAACACTTCACCCTTCATTTATACCACATCCGAGTCTAGTTTTTCAATACCCGCTGTCATCCTAGCAATGTCTCGGGACATAGCTTCAAGGCGAGCCAAAATGATACTAGTAGCATTGTGTTCCCCCGTGGGTTGAGAGTGTGAGGTCTCGGGTTCCATAGCACCAAAAAAACAGTCCAAAATTTCACACACAACACACCAACAAAGGTTCAAGTCTTTGAACCACAAGCAACAACACCACACAAACGGTAACAAGACAAAACACACGTTGTTGTTGAAGAAAATTTGTTCCAAGACTTTGATGTTCAATATTACACCTTTAAGGAAGATATTTCGGCTATGGTGTAGGTGGACAATATTTTGACTCTCTTTTCAAGAGTCAAAAAGTCTTCTACAAACTTTTCACCAACTTGCACTCTTTTGGCAAAACATCCTTTTGGATTAGCCTTGTCTCTTTCCTCTTTTGTCTATTCTTGAAAAATGTTGTTACTTCTTTTACTACTTTGGTGTTGTCTTGTAATTTTTTTCAAAACAAACACAAAGTATTATACTTCATTTCTCTCTTCAAGATCAAACAACAACTTCTTCAACACAACAAAAGAACACAAGATGAACACCACAACAACAACAAGAAACCGTCAACTTAACACCACAACACAACTGGAATCTTGCTCAAGAACTTGGGTGGTAGACTCAATAAGTGTTGAGGAGAAAGAGAACCAGCACTAGAAACAAACTAAGACAACAAAATACACTCAAATCTAGAGACAAATCTCGGCCAAACACAACAACAACAAGAAAAACACTCGGCCAAGAACACCAAACTCAAGAACACAATTCTTTTTGTGAGATTTTCGACCTTAGACGCCTCTTCTAGTGTTAGGAAACAAAGATATAATACTATAACACACAAAACACACAAAAATCACAAGAAAACTAGGCACAAATCTCGTCCAAAACAACAACAAGACACAATTTCGGCCAAGACAACAAGAATGGACAGATTTGCTTCTTTTTGGAATTTTCAGCTTTTCAACACCTCTTTTTTTTAAAAAAAAATTTTTTACTTAGAGATCCCAAGATTGGTAGTGTAGGAATACAACCATCCTTTTCTTTGATACCAAATGATACGAGAGAGACTAGGAACTCATGAAATGACACCAAAATAGTCCACTCAACAAGGCACAAGCAGAGGACCCTTTGAGAGCTAGTTTCGGCCAAGAACAAGAATACGAGTTTCAAAAGTTAACAAGGTGTTGGTGACACCAAAATCAGTCAACCAATCTAAGTTACAAAACAATATAATGAACAACGAAGAACAATGACAATGTTATAACAAGACAACACCACACGGCTTACAACACAAGATACAAACTACTACAAGATGAAAAAAACAAAAGGATAGATAGTTACACGAAGGTGGTGTAAATCCTAGTAACCAAAGAGTAAATAAAACTCTAAGACCCCTAACACCTCCACACACGATCACCTAACTCTTATGATGACACAAGAGAGGATTCCACCACTCAAGCACCAACGTTTCTCAAAAAACAAACAATTACAAGAGATTCCACCCTTGAATAGCTATCCTAGTTACAAGTTTCGGTTTGCCTCAAGTAGAGAGGACTTTGGTGTTTCAAATGTCAAGACTTACAACAATAATCAACTAAACCTCAAAAGACCTATCTTGTTCTTTTTATATTAGATAATAATTTAGACTTAAAATGAAAAAAGTGCTCCTTTAATGAAAAGCCTTCAAAGGCCACCCCTCTAGTGTACCAAATAAGAAAATGGGTGGCTTTGGGTGTGTCTTTCGTCCATCTCACGTATCAACATTGAACTTCCTAGGATAATAATTTGTTGTACTTGTACACACGTTGATCTTCATAGTCGCACTTGTATCACTTATTCAACCATTTCTACATCCATTTGACATGAACACATCACATAAAAGGCAACACAAGAAGATTCATCACAAATATCACATGGATTCCACCTACTAGGGTTAAGGCTCATGAATCTTGTAAACAAACATGAATCAAAACTCAACAACACATTGAACATCAATTTCAACTCATACAAATCATTAACAACTCATAAACACAAAAATCTTTAAGTTTTGAAAATGGTTCTTGAGCTTCTTGGATGAAAGGGACCCAAGAATCAACATCTACATACCTTAATCTTTGAAATTGGATGAATTCTAATGCTTGAGACTCTATCCGCACTTGTAATAAATAATTCTTAAAGCCCACACTATGAGGAACTTGATTCTTAAAGAAATCTTGAAGATTTATGGATGATTTTTGAAAGTTTAGGATTCTTGAATTGAAACCCTAGATATTCTCTCTTTAGAGAATTGGAAGAGAAATTGAGAAATTAGGGTATGAATGAGGGTTCTCATATTTATAGAGGCTTTCAAAAGGTGGAAAATGACAAAAATACCCTTGCAAAAACGTCCTTAAATTGCTGAAAAATTAGCTGACGACATCCGTGACAAGCCGTCAAGTTAGTGATAGGCCGTCATGAATTGTCATCACAAAAGGGTGAAATTTTGAGTTTTTGGTTAAGGTTGATGACATTAGTGATAGGCTGTCACAGGCATGAAGGCTTGTCACAAAATGTCGTCACCAGAGTCAGAAATCTGCCTAGGTCTGACGACATTGGTGATAGGCTGTCACGGGCGTGACGGCTTATCATAATTGTCGTCACCAGTTTTCCAACCAAACATGCTGAAGTAAAATGGGCATAACTCTTTTATCCGATATCAGTTTTTGACGAAATTGGTATCGTTGGAAAGATAATTCAAAGAGCTTTCATTTAATATATAGTAAGTCCTCTAATTCGATATATACAATGAGTTATAATCAATTAAAGTTGACCTAAATTTGGACAGTGACTAAAACTTGAACGATAGGAAAGATTTCAACACGTCCTTGAGTTAGGGGACCTCTATGATCTTAATTCATGCTCAAATAGATTCCCACATGATTCAAAGTATTTCAACTTGGGAAGATATTTCTGAAACATTTAGGCTTGGATTTTTCGCTTTACTAAATACTCTTTAAGGCTCAAACTGGAAGAAGATTTTGCGGGGCATTACAGTGTATTACATTTCTCATAAAAGATTTTGGCATTTTCTCACTCACATACATTAATTCTGTTTTTTCTATTCATAACAAACTCACCTTTTAATTTAATTCAATTTTCCTGAGATAACTTTTATGTTTTGACACTTTTGACTAATTCACAAAGTGGAGAGCAAGTTCATTGAAATTATAGCATATAAGTTAAAAAAAATCAAATATGTTATTGAATTATTAGAAATGACTCATTTATGTCGCTGTCATTAAAAGTTTAACTCATCTATGTCATTGACGTTATAGAAAAGGTTTATTCGTGCTATTACTTTCTAGTTATGGTTTTGCAAACTCATTTTTACCACATGACCTCTTATTAGAAATATACGTCACCAAATCTAAATTAATCAATATTAATTAAAATTAAAATTAAAATTCGAACCTAATAAATAAAATTCAACCCACACCCTACCCAATTAAGGTGAGTGATGTTATTATGAAACTAAGTGTAAAAATAAACAGAAAAGGGTCTAATATACCTTTCAACTATTGAAAATGGTACACAAATACCTCCTTCCACCTATAGGCTTAAAAATACCCTTCCATCCATATATTTGGCTCAAAAATACCCTTAATGTATTAGAAATGGCTCAAAGATGCCCTTCTTCCTCTATTAGATCAAACATACCCCTCCATCTACCTATTTTGATCAAAAATGCCCTTAGCATTAAATTTAAGTCCAAAAATGTCTCCTCCTTTTAACAAATTCTGATGTGAAATATAATTTTATTTAAATTAAATACATGACATTATTTTTATTGGTCCACATGTAATTAGATTCGAATTCATTCACAATTTAACGGTCCTCTTTTCACTAATTTTTTTAGTTATATATAAAAATTTAAAAGAATTAATTAATGTTTAAGTACAAAAGTAGAAAAGAATTCCTTAAATAGGATAATTAGAAAAGGGCAAATACTCTCATAGTTAATGATTATCTATGTGTGCTCAAATATTAGAAAACATATTTTAGGTAAAATTTTGAAGAATTTTAGTTCTGTTTGGATTTTGAACTTTTTATATGAAAAAAAAAAACTTGAAAGTAATTTAAGTCTTTATTTAATTTAGGTAAGAATGCATAATATTTTGCACTTCTATCCTTCTCCAACATGAAACCATAAAAATAGTAATAATACAAAGAAAAATAGTAATGGTATATATATATATATATATATATATATATATATATATATATATATATGAAAATGTAATTAAACAAAATACCCCTACGTGAAACCAAAAAAAAAATAACAACTTTTTTTAAAAAAAAACATTCTCCCTTAGAAGACTTTACAATAGATAAAATCATTTAATATGTTTTCTTTAATTTTTATTTTATTAAATAAATATATAGAATGGAATTAAGAGTCCTAAAATATGTAAATATGAAACCCAAAACATATAGGAAAAGTAAGAGTCCTAAAATATGTGGAACGAAATTAAGAGTCCTAAAATAGAAAAAAAATATTTCTTGAAAAAACAAAAATTACCATAAATATAGCTATTATGATGTACCATAAATTACTTGATAACTTGGTACCAATCTAAAACTAAAAAAATAATAATTAAAAAAAAAACCACCCCTGACGTAAAAACCCACAAAACTATATAATAATAAAAAAATTATAATTAAAAAAACCCAAAAATAATATAATAATAAAAATTTGTAATTAAAAAAACCCCAAAATAATATAATAATAAAATAAATTGTAACTAAAAAAATTCCACCACTACGTGAAACCAAAAAATAATATACTAATATTAATGCATATCTATTCCACCAAAAAATATATAATATCATAATTAAAAAATTTTAATTACAAAAAAAATTGCCCCTACGTGAAACCAAAAAAAATATATAATATAAAGGAGGATATATTTTTGGACTTAAATTTAATGTTAAGGGTATTTTTGATCCAAATAGGTGGATGGAGGGGTATTTTTGAACCAATAGAGGAAGAAGTACATTTTTGAGCCATTTCTAATAGTTAAAGGGTATATTAGACCCTTTTCCGAAAAATAAATAATGAAATTTATTTTTAAGTGTTAGTGTTAGAGATTTGTTTAAATTAATTAGGTAATTGTCCATAATGCAAAAGCCATATTAATAGAATTAACTTCTTTTTTAATTTTTTTAATTTAAGTGACATCCTTGAATGAAAGTTTCTTCATTTTATTTTTTTTGAAAAAAAGTGTGATTGGAGTTAATTAGTAATAAATGAAGTTATTTAATTTTAGAGAATATCTAAGTTGTAATTTGTAATCTTCTCTTATTTTTTTCAAGTCAAATTTTTCTTGTTGGCTTCTATATTTTCTTTTATTTAGATTTTGCATGCTATTAACTTCTCTTCAATATATAATTAAAATCTTATTTTCTCTTCTTGTTATCTTTTTTTTTCTCTCTTTCTCCACTATTCTCTCTTCTTCTTTTCCTGACTTTCACTTTTTTATTCTCTTTTTTTCTTCTTCTTTAGTGATTATGGGTTCGTGGAGCAATCAAGTGATGTAAGTTTTTAAATAAAAACTATTTTTCTAATTAAATTTTTGATGTTTTCTCCATATGTGTTCTCATGATTTTAGTTTTCTTCTCTGTTAACTCTAATTTTTTTAATGATTCTTTGGTTATATTCATTCTTTTCTCTTTTTATGTTCTCATAATTTTAATTTTAAATGTTCTTTTTAGTCAAAGAAACTTATATAAGACATGTTATATTTTGATGATTTTTTGAAATTTTTATTTACTTATGTTTTGATAGTTATTTTTAAGTTATAAAAGTAGGGAAAATGTATATATTTTGATTGAACAAGTGATATGAGATGAGTGTAGAATAAATAAAAAGTCTTACTAGGGTGTCTTAAGAAAAAAAATTGGGTTACATTTGAAAGGATTAAATCGGCAGGATTAATAAATGAATAGGATTAAAACTTGTTCAATTTTTTTGTGTGTGCATTAATATTTTAGGTCACTTACAATTTCTTTAATTTTATGTCTTTTTTACAAAAGATCTTAATATTTACTCAAAGGAGATTTGGAAAGATCATTTTATGTTATGTTATTTATTTATTTATAAGTGACCAAGAAATCTTAATTCCTCAATTTTTGATCAAGAAATAAAATAACGTATACATCACTCTTCTCAGACTACATTTATAAAATTACACTAAATATATTATTATTATTATTATTATTATCATTGTAATGAGATAATATTAAATTTTAATTCAATTTTAAAGAGTAAATAGGAGCAACTACTTTTTTCCCAAATAATTTGGACACTTAAAAGTCCACTTATTCATATAATACCTCAATTAATGATAGGATCAGATATGACACAATTAATTAATTCCAAGGCAATGAATAGACACAAAAATTTAATTAATGATAAAATTGACCAAATTAAAATAACACAAGGGCAAATTTTAATAATAATAAATTACGTGGCACGGTACAACTTTGATAATCAATTAAATAATTTTTCCATTGAAAATTTTCATCTAGCTTTTAAATACTTAAATTTATTAATTATATAAATTTTATTTCATAAAAATTAAATTTTTTATTTCTAATTTTAAATTTCAATTACGCCACATAATAAAATAATTTATGACTCTCTTTTGGAAATTTTCAGGTTTGACAAGTATGTGCATGATTACTTGGTTAAGAAGGGACTGCATTTGACTGCTGATTTATTTGCCATCGAAGTTAATGTTGTTCATCCCAATCATGTTGGTAAGTTTTTTTTAAATGAAATTATTACTGATCTGAACTTACTATTATGCTATAATATAATAATCCTGATTATCATTTATTAAAAGTTGTTTATAATCTTGGGATTCTTTGTTAAATGATTTTTTCAAGTCTTTTTTTTAATTAATAGAATATACAGATCTATTATCTATTATCCATCCGACGATATATAGACAGATCGATTATCGATCTAACAAATCGATTGTCGATTCGACAAATCGATTATCGATTCGACCTATATATAGACAGATCGATTATCATTCTGATAGATCGATTATCAATTCGACCTATATATGGACAGATTGATTATTAATTCGACCTACACTAACCCAAGCATCATTAACTAACTCCAAATGAATGATAATCTCGATGCACGAAGCATCTTGCATTGACTCAAAGTCAAGGAAAAGGGCTCGTAGCCCAAGGGGATGTAACCTAGGCTGGCTACCCTAACCCTACAATCACTACCTAACTTCAAATGAATGGTAATCTTGTGGAACAAACCATTGTGCATTCACCCAAAGTCTGGGATAAAGGCCCCCCACCCAAGTGTATGTAACCTAGGCATCCTATCGTAACCCAAGCATCGTAGCTAACTTCAAATCAATGATAATCTTGAGGCACGAAGCATCATCCATTCACCCAAAGTTGGGGAAAAGGCCCACAACCCAAGGGGATGTGACCTAGGTAGGATACACTAACCCAAACATCAATTGATAACTCCAAATGAATGATAATCTCGAGGCACGAAGCATCATGCATTCATCCTAAGTCTACGGAACAAAGGGATGTGAATCAGTAGTCAACTTCAAATGAATAATAATCTCGAGGCACTAAGCATCCTGCATTCACCCAAAGTGACCTAGACAACCTACTCTAACTCAAGCATCAATAACTAATTTAAGAACTATGTTTATTACTTTGATTTCATTTTAGTTTTATACTTCTGAGTATGTCAACAACAACATAACAAGTGTAATCCCACAGAGTGGGGTCTGGGGAGGGTAGAGTGTACGCAGTGCATACCACAACCTAAGAAGAAGTAGAAAGGCTAGTTCCGGTAGACCCCCGACTAGTTTTATTTATGTGGCTAATAAGGAAAGTGTGCCATATCAATTTTTCTTGAAAGTGCTTTTCGTGTTTCTAAATTGCATTAATTGCTATTTGTTATTTTGGAGGGATGCATACCATGTATTGACTGATACTTTTATGGTGATGTGCTAATGTACAATTATTTGATTTTTGCGATTTGTTTCAGCAATCGAATCCCCGGAGGGGTTTCTAAAGGAGTGGTGGAATTTTTTCTATGATACATACATGTTTCATCAGGCTGAGCGTGCGCAAGAATTGAGGTGTTGCCTAAACTTTTCCAAGTTAAGTTCATCTTTTTCAAAGACTATTATAATCTAAATGCATGATTTTTTTGAACTCTCAGGCAGCACATACTATTGACAATGTTGTATATAATATGCCCTACACTCTGCCAGTGCTTTCTCCTCATTCTACCATGCTATCGTTTGAGCATAATATATCTCCTATGGTGCCGGCCTTTCACCCGACGACACCTGACTATGCGTTGATGTATGATTTAAGCTTTGTTGATACGTATCATCCAACTCAGCTGGTGCCATGTGAAACTAATTTTAGGTAACATGTGTTTATTGCTTATCCGGACCAACATTTCTGCGCTTGATATATTTTATATTGTTTGCACTCCTCACTTAACTTCGTGTTATATCTATTCTACTTCGTTCTTGAACAAAATCATATTTCCATTGAGTTTTGTGCAATGCAATTATGACTGTAAAGTTGAATTTATACAATTCTGTGTTGCATAGTGAAAGCATCAATTTTGTAGTTGAAGTTTGTGAATTTGTAGGTTTCTAACTCTTTTTGATGTTCATGTGTCATATAGCTACCCGATGGAGCTGATACCAGATATGCCTCAACAATGGGAGGCAAGAGTATGTGTTTACATTTCCGAGACAGCAACATATTTTTTTTAAGTTGCGACATAACTTCCGGTTTTATTCCTTCCAGGATGAAGGAGAGTGGCTTGGTATTTTCACCGATCAAACTATGCAGATGGAACCAAATTACTCCAATGCTCTTGCTACGGCTATGCTTCCGATGCCAGATACTGCTGAAGCAAGTTTGTTTATATTGGTTTCAAATGCCCTGTGTTTTAGAAAAAAAGAAAGTCTTTTACTACAAATTAAATTTCTAGTTCTTTATTTAAATTTATGTGTCATAGGGAGCGATTTTAAGAAAGAAAGGGAGTCTTTTGAAGCATAATGGCTAAAATAAAATTTTTATTATAGTAAAATGAGAATTTAAAGTTAAATTATTCTTAAATATATAATTGAGTCATTTTGTTGAGGACAAACTAATAAGGAAAGTTTTCCATATAAATTAGGATAAACGGAGTGTAACGTACCAAAAGTAAACTTGCTATATAGTAGTAGGTTTCAACATGCCATGTCAGTTCTTATATTAACATACCATTAAAATGAAAATATTATTTAAAAAATTTAGATATAAAATTTTGTTGTTATTATTTTTTTGTAAACGGTCTAAAAAGAAAAGACTACCCATAGAAAAAAGATTGGATGGAATGATTGATAATGTCATTCTTTGAAGTTTTTGGTGCACTTATCGGAAGTTAGTTTTTTCTGGAAAGTGGTTTTTGTTTTTCAAAATTTGCATTAATTGCTATTCTTTATTTTGGAAGGATGTTCACAACATAGTGACTGATCATTTTGTTTGTGGTGTTGTGCTAATATACAATTATTTAATTCTGCGATTTATTTCTACAAGATTAGTGGTATGAGTTCTACAGTATGTTAAGCTCTAATCAGGCCGAGCATGCTGAAGAGTCCTATGCTGAGCTGTTCTCTAGACTTTCTAAGTTAAATTTAACTTTTTTTTGAGACAACTATAATCTAAATTATTGATTTTTTATAAATTCTCAGGCGGCACAAACTATGGAAATGTGGTACCTCAAGTCCCATACGTTGTGCCAGTTAGCTCTCTTACTATGCATCGTTTGGTCCTTATTTTATAGATTACAATGTCTCCCTTACGATGTCAATCTTTTGTCATAACTATAGGCACATAACATATCATCTGTGGTGCCGGCGTTTAGTCCTGAGAGATCGTAAGAGCAACGCCCTTTCTATCAAACTGTGCAGATGGAATCAAGTCCCCCGTGCCTATAAAAAGATTAAGCTTTCGTTGCCAGAACCTTTGGAAGCAGGTTCTTTGTATTGGTTTCAAATACTTTGATTTTATGTTTTAGAATCTTTTATCATTGATTTTGACAACACATACGAGCTCACCTAAGTAGTTTATACTCTTATACGTCGACTTAACATGCATTAAGATGATAACCAAATACTGCTATAAAGAATGTATCTATAGCCTAGATTATTTGGTCATTACAGAAGTGAATCAAAAAGTTTTTCATTTTGACTTGTCAAAGTATGCATTTTGAACCAGAATACTAATGACAATTTTTGTTAGTGTATGAAAATGTTATGGACGTGTGGATGATCTATTTTTGTCAATTATAAGCTCTTAAACTAAAAATAAATAGTTCTCTGTTATAACGGAAACTCATGGTTAGATTCTTTGTTGATTGTCGTTGTCAGGTTGTTCCATTCACTCCAGCTCAGAGATACTGTAAACTGATCAATATCTCACGATTTCCAATCTTCCTCTTGGCATGACATTAAGAAGGTGATAAGTTTGAGAAAGATCATAATTTGTTAGCTGTTATAAAGTTTATGTAGGCTATATATGCCATGAATAAAGACAGCTGAATTTCTTTTACTTAATTTAAAGAAACAATATATTGTATGGAGCGGAGTGTTTGCCAGTTAAGAACTCCCACATCCAAAAAATGAAGGTGGCAGAAATGTGGATGTTACACTGGATGTGTGGGCTGACTAGAGGGGATGGAGTTCAAAATGAGACTATCCGGGAGAAGGTTGGTGTGACTTCAGTGGAGTGCAAGATACGGGAAGCCCGATTGAGATGGTTCGGACATGTGAAGGGGAGGGGAATGGATGCCCCGGTCCGTAGGTGTGAGAGGCTAGCGTTGGATGGTTTTAGGCGGGGTAGGGGTAGGCCGAAGAAGTACTGGGGTGAGGTGATTAGGCGGTACATGGAGCAGTTACAGCTCACCGAGGACATGACCCTAGATAGGAAGGTCTGGAGGACGCGAATTAGGGTAGAGGACTAGGGCCAGTTTGGGTCGCTAGTGTAGGGAATTACTTGGTGGGGGTTTTATTCCTGTTATGATTCCGTGGGCCGTGTTCCATGTTTTATTACGAACCTGTGTGCTTTCCTCTGCTTTTCTCTGTTTTATATTACTTATGGGTGACATATTTATGTTATGTAATCTGCTTCTGTGCTCTCCTATGTGTTTGTGTGATATATCGTGCCTTGAGCCGGGGGTCTATCGAAAACAGCCTTTCTACTTCTTTATAGGTAGAGGTATGAACTGCGTATATCTTACCCCCCCCAGACCCCACTAGGTGGAAATACACTGGGTTTGTTGTTGCTGTACTTGTATTCAAGTCCATTGTTAGGTTTATATAAAAGATCGTATTCTTCCTTGGTTGTGAATAAGCCTTTCTTAGATTAGTGAGAAGCCTAGTCAATCATATCTATAGATTTGTGTCAAAATGATGACGGTAACTTTGGTGTATGAAGTATTTTGTGTTTATGCAAGGTTCAGTGAAGGGCCATATCCCAAGGGATACAATGTAGGTAGCCTACCTTGATGCGAGCATCATTAGCTGATTCCATTGCTCGAACTTGTGACCTAAAAGTGACACAGTGGAAACTGGTGCACCAAGCATTCCATGTTAGAAGGGTCTAGGGAAAGGCTGCATTGTAAGGGTTGTGATGTAGACAAGCTACACTAATGCAAGCATTAATGGTTGCTTTCACGTCTCGAACCTATGACCTGTAGGTCACACAGAGACAACTTTACCATTCTTGCTAAAATTTTCTATAACATGTGATTTGTATCTGTGATCTCTTGAAATTACCTCAGGAATAGAGGGCATAGATTGAGGAAAGTTTTTAAATTGTGATAGCCATTTCACATATGGAAGGGGGAAGACATCCTCATTGTGCATCATCAGGCGGATATGGAAGGAGGGGAAGTGAAAAAGGAAATGAATGTTAGTTCAATTATTGAGTTCCATAAGATTTGTTTTGTTTATGTATCGGAAATTCACCTCACTGCCTTTCCTTATAGGAGAAAACCGAGAATTCTTTCTCGCAATGAGAAAAGGCTGAACTCCATTTAAAGAGTAGAGCCTTGATCGTTTCCTAGCCCGTGCACTTTGAGCGTGAAGCCTTCTATATGGGAACACTAGTTTGATTAGCCCACTCTCGTCATTATTGATGTAATGATCACGCTGTCTAAGCAAGCTTAGACCATTAGGCTCCAATGTTTTGAAAAGAGAAAAGCACAAGAAGGAAACCAGATCTATGGGCGTGAAGCGAAAAGATAGAATTAAAGCGCATACTTTGGTGAACTAAAGCACACGAGTTATGGAAAACAAAAAAAAAGTACCTAATATATATATATATATATATATATATATATATATATATATATATATATATATTAAGTTAATGCTATACTAAAGCTAATATCAATCCAACTCCTCATAGTTAAGCCAAATATAACCGTTTATTATTGGTATTATTTTGTGCATCATCATTTGAGCGCACACACACTTCTCTAAGCTTCGTTGCTTCGCTCATGAAGAGATAATTCGTCCCTTGGCTTGATTTATCATTTTAAACAGCAAAACCCTGATCCTTAATAGTACTATGTGTCTTAGCTGATCTTGCCATCATAACATGTCCGAAAGGTTATGTAAAATCTGGATTTTCTTTTTTGATTTATGTAAAAATTCTTCTGAAGTATTTTTGCTTGCGCGTGTAATTAACAGAATTAGGTTCATGAGGCAAAGGTGCATTATATGAGTCAGCTATCAGATGTTGATGAGGCAAAGGTGGATTATACGAGTCAGCTACCCAATGACTCTTTGTCTTCAATTCTCAATTAAAGATGCTGTTAAGACCAGTATTTTGTCTACAAGGTGGACATATCTGGTTGCTTCTATGCTTACATTACAGTTCAGCCTTGACATATTTGGCGTTAACTATTTAGGTCCTACATGTCAGCCTTACTATCAGAAAAAATTCTTGGAAGTAGTAAATCAGTTTTTGCAACTTTATTTGGGTCGTCAAGTGGTTGAACTTGAAATGCACACTTTCATTCAGAGAAAGTTTTCTAGTGAATTGGCCAATTGAAGCATTCTGTTTCAAAATTAGGTGTTGAAAGATTACATCTCAACTTTAGCTGTGGCAAAATTCCTACCTCAAAATACATTAACCTTCACCGCTACACATTTTTTGAATTTTCCCTTGAGCTTCTCTCTCAAGCATCCCCCTTGAAATCCTTGTCTTTGAGTGTTTGCGTTGTACAACCAAGTGTCACACTCCGTCTCAACTCCTTCAAGACCCTTTTCTTGACGGGCGTTCTGTTAGAAACGGGACAACTTGAGGGTATTTTGTCCTCATGTTTGAACCTTAATCAGTTAATCATAAAATATTGCAATCTTTTGCGTAAGCTATGCATCTCCGGTATAGTAACATCTATTCCTTTTGCTGATTGTGGCGAATTGGAGAAGATTGATCTTCAGGCTACAAAACTGCATGAGTTTGAGTGTTATTTTAATAACAGAGTAAGCTTTTACTTTTCTTCCATTCCTGTGTTGGAACATGTAAAAATTAGTCTTCGCGGAGATGCTTCAATGCCATACATATTTGGTGAATTTACCTGCTTAGGTTAAATCTTTAATAGTCACCGCTTGGAATACTCAGGTATTTGATGATTTCTTGGCTTGTCAAATTCCTTTGGTATTTGTCTTTTGAACACCCTAATCACTTGAAGTATTCCTTTTTGTTAGGTAACACACTTCCCAACAGAGATACAGATATTTAGAAACCTTAGGATGTTAGTCTTTCTATTTGAAAGCACATACAACTTTGACATAGTCAAAGTTTCTCCCGTTTTAGACGCCTGTCCTGTTCTTAAATCTCTGCATATATTGGTGAGTTACCTATATTTATCTTCTTCTTCTCTTTTTTGGATATTCTTTGCTTGATATTAGATATTGATGACTTGAAAATTTATTGAATCTAAAAGTGCATATTCCCCTCCCCAAGCATGCATGATATTCTAGTCATTCTCAACATTCACTCATTTCCATGTTCTGTCAATACAACTCGCACTAGTAAAGTTGTATTAATTTCGAATTACCTTCATCCATGAGATATAACACCTTTCACTACTTAGTTGGTGTAGGAACCGATCAAGATGTTTAATCCGACTAATAATTTGGTCTGCTATAAGAGGATCATTCATTTTTTTTCCGGCAAGGGAGATTATATAAGCATTTCACTTTTCAGAATTGGACATCATGATTTGTTAATAATATGATTTATGAAAATTTGACAACTCAATTAGTTATATGTTTATTCCAAAAGAAATGTATCAAACATGGAGATGTAGATATCTAATGTGGAGAATTTTTGGTCCACCTTATTTTTTGTTCATTGAAATATAATGGAATAATTAGGTTTCAAAAACCTTTTGTTATATGTCTTTCTTGGTTTGAAGACGCACCTTTCAATTTCTTAACTCCAGCTGTCTAATTCAAAAAGCATTATAGATACTGATTGCAACATTCTTAACTAGTTAAGTCAATAGTTGTATTCAATTAGCAATATATATGTTAATTTATTCTCATTGTGATCTCAGCAACACAAGACATATAGGCAAAAAGCAAGAGGAAGTTCCATAAGTGTGCAGTACATCCTGTATTTTACTGCTCACCTAATGGATATTCTTCCTAATGTTTACGTATGTTCATGGTGCCAGGGTTCTGGAATGATGGCTGAGGATAACTCCGATGAACGAGCAAGTCCAGTAACTAGTGTGAAGAATGACTCTATGGCTAAGGATAACATCGATGAACTAGTGAGTCCAGTAACTAGCATGAAGAATGACTCTGCTGGAAATAAGACAGACAAAATCAGCACAATAAAGTCGAGATCTATGAGTAATGGAAACAAGGTTCTTCCCTGCTATTGCAGCTCCTCCTCTTCTTCATCTTACAATGCAGGCAATACAAGAAGGCAATCCACTGGGAAGTTGAATGCTCCTGATAGCGGACAAGATGTTATTTCTCATTATCTGAGAGCTTCCACTGGTTCTTGCCATGACTTCTGTAAATATGGTAGCAAACATTCCTCTGAAGCAAAGCCATGGCATCCTCTATCAAAAAGAAAGAACAAACTTCCTGCTGATGAGCAGAGTCCTACACGGACCTTGGTGGGAGAGGCAAAAAAGGGGACTTTGGTCAAGCAAAAGCTTTCCACT
>NC_061114.1:7726582-7736992 GCF_002878395.1 Capsicum annuum | reverse complement strand
TAAATATGGCAGGAAACATTCCTCTGAAGCAAAGCCATGGCATCCTCTATTAAAAAGAAAGAAAAAACTTCCTGCTGATGAGAAGAGTCCTGCACGGACCTTGGTGGGAGAGGCAAAAAAGGGGACTTTGGTCAAGCAAAAGCTTTCCACTCCTCCTGGGAGTATGATGGGAGAGAAAAAGAAGGTGACAGGAGTTGAGCAAAAGCCTTCCACTGGTTCTTGCCATGACTTTTGTAAATATGGCAGGAAACATTCCTCTGAAGCAAAGCCATGGCATCCTCTATCAAAAAGAAAGAACAAACTTCCTGCTGATGAGAACAAACTTCCTGCTGATGAGAAGAGTCCTGCACGGACCTTGGTGGGAGAGGGAAAAAAGGGGACTTTGGTCAAGCAAAAGCTTTCCACTCCTCCTGGGAGTGTGCTGGTAGAGAAAAAGAAGGTGACAGGAGTTGAGCAAAAGCCTTCCACTTCTCCAGGGAGTATGCTGGGAGAGGCGAAGAAGAGGACCGTGGTCATGCAAAAGACTTCCACTACTTCAGGGAGTAACCAGAGTGATGCAAAGAAGGGGATTTTGGTCAAGCAAAAGCTTTCCACTCCTCCTCAGGAGAGTGTACTCAAAGATGAAAAGGAGGTCACTATGGTTGAGCTAAAACCTTCTTCTCCTCCAGGTTGCATGGAGGGAGGGATAGATGATGTGACTGTGGTTGAGCATAAGTCTTCAGCTTCTATGGTGAGTATGCTAGGAGAGGGAGAAAATATGACTGTGGTTGAGCAAAAGCTTTCTACTCCCCTAGAAAGTATGCTGGTAGAGGGAAAGAAAGAGGCCGTGGTCAATCAAAATCTATCTGCTCCTCTAGGGAGTATGCTAGGACAGGGAAAGAAGTTGAATGTGGTCGATCGAAGGCCTTCTCCCAAGGTTCACTCTCTTGAACCCTCTGAAATAAAAAAAAAAAAAAAGATACTGCTGCCACCAAAGAGTGTTCACTCTCTGAAATTGGATTCCTCAAGTGACCAGATGCCAGAGACAAAAAAGAAAATGAAATCTTCATCTAAGATCTTAGGAGGTGTAGATGCAGGAGGCAAGAAAGACAGTGTTGCTAATTATAGAAAACAAATAATAGGGCCTAAAGTATCTGCAGATAAATATTCGAAGACGCCAACTCTTTCATCTCCTACAAAATCTTCCTCTATTAAACCTTTGATCTTGAGGGTAAGAAGCAATAAAAGCTTAAAACTGCTGGCTCCTCTAAAGGACCAAAACAAGATGCGGAGATGGGACAAACAAACTGAACCCTGAAATGGTTCCTGAGAAAACTTTACGTACTCCCAAAGTGAAAGCATCACCAAAGTCTTCATCCCATTTACAATCACGTCCGTTGTCTAATGAAGAAGATAAAAATGAAGTTGTTAAGCCTGCAGACAGTGCATTAGGTGAATACACCTCTAGCAGCAAAAAGCTGTTGCACATAGCAGAAGCAGAAACTATTGGGAAAATCAGAAAAAGACATTGAGAAAAGGTAAGACAGGTGTTTCTAATGATAATAATTCTTCGGCAGTGAAACTGAAGTTCAGGAGGGGTAAGATAGTTGATCTCCAGCAAGAAACCAGCAGCCTTAGGAGGCTGACATTTAGAAGGGGATGACATGTGGGTGAAAGCCAGGACAACAATATAAGAAAGAGAATCTTTAAAAAGAAAGGAGTTGATGGTGACAAAAGTAATACCATCCCTATCTCTGGAAAAATTGTTTTGAGGCATCAGGATGTGCAAGAAAAGAAAGATGTGCAGGGTTTGTTGAATAATGTGATTGAAGAGACGGTGAGTAAGCTTTTTGAAACCGGGAAGATCAAGGTTAAAGCTTTGGTGGGAGCTTTTGAGACAGTGATTTCCCTCCACAATAAACCTTCTGCTGTCGCAGTTTCTAGATTAACTAACAGAATTTTATAACAAATAGGAGCAATTGCAAATATAGTGGTTGATATAGCTTTTCTGACTTGGATTACATATGTTTGTCCTGTTTCTCATTAACGATTTCTTGATGCTTACCGGTTCTGCTCTCATGATTGAATAAATTCAATTTCTTCTGGGTGCATTTACTTTGAATTAGGAGATAAAGTCGCGCAAGACTACAATTTCTTTTTCACTTATGGAGGTTGTGATAGTGACGTTAAATTAGTGGGTGTTTGGATGTAGACATTCTAATGTTAGGCTGGTTGCTCAGTGGACATATATTGTTGTTGGACTCATTTACGAGGGATTTGTTCATACTTTCTGTTGAATAAGCGCATTGAAGAGGCACATCATGTGGAAATACCATCCAAAAAAGAGTTTTGGTTGTGGTACTGGTTTGACATTGTGCTTGTATACTATTTGCTTTAGTTGTTCTGTAAAGGGATCTGTCTCTTGACTATAAAATTTATTGCTTTTTTCTCTGTCGTACAATAAAATAAGATATAAGTAACAATCAAATGTAAATATTGTAACCACCTAAACAAGTAACAATATTTATGTGCATCTTTTATTCAGGTAACTCAAAATAGCTTATAATAAGTCCTTTGTTGGAATATTGTACGTTTTAGCTTAAAGAAGCCACTGCAGTTTGTTAGACTTAGATACATGTACCTTCATGGATCCACCCATCAACCATAACATCCAGCTAAAGTTGAGTCACTCCATGTACTTGTGTTAAAAGTTATTTTTTGAGTTTCCTTACTCCAATTTGTCATTGAAAGCTCACACATTTGCTCAACTAAATCTGAGACTCTTATCGAAGATAGATAGAAGTACTAATGAAAACGGTCATAAAAGTTTTAGTTCACATAAACTAAGAAATAGTGTCATTGGCTATACAAGTATTCGAGGTAAGTTCTCATATCACAATATAATAAAATATCTATTTGGAAGAAGATGGTTAGAAGTTCTACATTCGAGAGTATGATTTAATCAAGAGAGTGTTAAGGGTTACATTTGTTTAACTTTTAAGGTGGGGACAAATAAGTTATGAGATCAAATTTCCTTAACTACATTGTACTATGAAAAGTTCATCAAAAAATGGAGTAGAAACAAAGCCAACAATCAGATCATGCAAAAGTTCATAGAAGCAAGGATCAAGCAAAGTGCTATACACAAGCCACACGAAATCCTCAACTAATAAACGAAACTTCAACAAATGGAGGCAGCATGCAGAAAGTTTCACTAACAACATTATAACATCAGCAAACTAATTAAAACATTAAAATCCTACAAATCACACTTGAATCACTTCAGTTAAAATCCTACTAAGACTGATTTGCTGAGAAGCAAAAGAGCAATTTTACTTCAGTTGTCAATGCAGCAGTGACACGACTTCAGAATATTCATGGAGAAATGACATGGCTTCTAATTATTCTCGAGCGTCTTACGTGGGTGATGACTTCTTCTCCCCCACTTACCTAAATTTCACAAGGAAAATATATAAGTAAGAGAATAGATTTGGCTATTCAAAAAGGATTGTTTATGTTCAGAGAAGATAGAACATACCAAGTTAAATACACTCACAAACTTGGCAGGAATCCTCTCATATGTAGTGAAACTTCCATATGAAGGTGAACCCATTGAGAACTCAAATGCAGCCAAGGATTCTCTCCTCTTACTCTTTCTAGGTTTCTTCTCAATGCTCTGAGCCTCATCATCCGCTGATTTAGGATATTTCTTTCTATGAGATGAACTTATTTGAAAGATGCTTATCTTAGACGGACAAGATGCTCCTGCGATATCATCCTCTGATTTGGACTATTTCTTGCTATGAGATGAACTTATTTGAAAGATGCTCATCTCAGACGGATAAGACGCTCCTGCGACATCGACCTCTGTTGGCCAATTTTGAGAGGAATTCTTCTCTTTGACAACATGGTGTGTGGCAAATTTCTTACGTGAGACTGCTACTGGATACAAAGTCTTATCACTTCTTCTCTTCACGTAAAGAACTGTACCAGCAAGCAGACTCAGTACAAGTGAGGAAATTCCCAGGATCTGATATACACCAACATTATCTTCATCATGTCTTATCAGAGACTCCATCATTTCCAAAGGTTGGGCTTCTTCAACAGCAAAAATTTCTTTCACTATGCTTTCAGGATTTTCAATCATCGACTCAAGTGCATTATCAGCAATGAAAGATTGGGATTCAGCCGACTCAACCTCAATATTAGAAGTTGTAAGCCTTTGGTCTAAATCCCTTTCTGAACTATCAGATTCATTCCCCTCAGTTGGGACAACAGAAACTTTTTTAGTCTACACCAAATCATGCTTTCCTTGTTCTAAATCGTTTTGTAAGCTATCAGCCATATTTACCTCAGCTAATTGAACTGCGGAAGCTTCTTCAATCTCCAACACATCCACTCCTTCAATTTCAACTTCCCCACCGTCATCTAAATCAGCATCCATTTGAAATTCTTCCTTATCTGGCTCGGTTTTAGATTCTTAATCCTCTTCTAACTCAATTGGTTCAAACTTTTTATCCAATTCCTCACTACCAGTACTGCCTTTCAAATATCGTGATATATATTGCTACTCTCTTCTAGAGCAGTCAAGTTCATAAATTTAATCGGATGTACATCATCTATTCTACCAAGGTCATTAATAAACTTTGAGAAATAAGAAGCCACTTCACCCAAGAATTGCTTAAAGTAACTATTAGCCTTAGCTAAGGCGGGAAAAGCCAAGACCGGAATAGGTGATGGAATACTGACATTAGAGAATCTTAAGTCTATAATAGACCCAGGGGTAGCAAGTATAGAAGAATCAGTTACTGAGAATGATAAGAAAGCAATCATAAGTACCAACATCAGAGATAAAAACCTCAATATTGTTGAAGATCTTGATTTTGATTTCATTTTTGCCTCAGATATGTCCTCAGCAACAGGTAGTGCAGGTTCATCAATTTTCTTAGCAATAGGCATTGCAAGTTCCTCTTCTTGGTCAACCGTTGCTTCAGTGAATTCCTATTCTGAAGAAGAACCATCAGACTCTTCCAATAAATCTTCAGTTAGAGAACTTTCACTGCCATCTGTGTCTGAAAGGTTCTCAGACAGTAACTCAAACAAGTACCAGTCATCTAGCTTGGGTTTGCTTAGAGAAAGGTAATTGGTTTTAGGTTAATATGGAGGTAGAGAGGGATTAGCATCTAGTGAGGCTATTGCAGGAGAGACCAATGGTTCATCATTGCAAATGTCAGAATCCATTGTTACAGTATCAGAAAGGGATTCAGAATTTAAAGATGCCTCCGAAAACGTTACCCTTTTCGAAGTTTTGGTAACCAGAGAAAAACCATCAACAGGAATAGTCTCCTTAGGATCCATAACATTCTCAGCATTTTGATTATGTTCTTTAGAATTTACAAAAAAAAATGTAGCTTTACCGTCGGATAAGGTGATTGAAGTCCTTACAGGATCATTTCTTTCCACCAAGATTTTCTTTTTCTGGGATTGAGCAATCTTGGAAGAAGCTGAACTCGTCAGAGACATGAAATTCTTGGAACCCTTTGCCAGTGATTTCAGCTTTGCCACTTTGGATTCATTCTCCTTCTCATCAAAACCCCATGACAAAGAAAAAGAACCCAACTCTCCTTTCCTAGAATTAGACATCATTTTTGTCGAATCTGCAAAAAAATAAGAAAACAACAAAGTAAATCAAGATATCTTGCAACAAATTTTTGACATTTAAAATCAAGAAAATTGAGCAAAACAATGGGAAAACGGAAATTAACAGCATGGTTATTAGCAAGAGTAACAGGGTTGAATCCTCTGTGGGTTGCAAGAACCAAAGGCTGTGAAAAAGGGTTGTCGTTGAAGCTTCTTCTGGGTGTAGAATTGTTGTTTTCGGAGGTTCTTGGATGAGGTGGAAAGGATCTTATAGAGAGTGGGGAAGGATACTTGTTAATAGAAGAAACCACCATTGATGATAATGTTGTATACCAAGAAAGGTAATTGGTTTTAGGGTCATATGGAGGTAGAGAGGGATCAGCATCTAGTGAGGCTATTGCAGGAGTATCATAAAGGGATTCAGAATTTAAAGATGCCTACAAAAATGTTACCCTTTTCGGGGTTTTGGTAACCGGAGGAAAACCATAAAAAGGAACAGTCTCCTTAGGCTCCATAACCTTCTTAGAATTTTGATTATGTTCTTTAGAATTTGCACAATAGAACGTAGCTTTACCGTCGGATAAGGTGATTGAAGTCCTTATAGGATCATTTCTTTCCACCAAGATTTTCTTTTTCTGGGATTGAGCAATCTTGGAAGAAGCTGAAATCGTCATAGACATGAAATTCATGGAACCTTTTGCCGGTGATTTCAATTTCGCCGCTTTGGATTCATTCTCCTTCTCATCAAAACCCCACGACAAAGAAGAAGAACCCAACTCTCTTTTCCTAGAATTAGACATCATTTTTGTCGAATCTGCAAAAAAAATAAGAAAATAACAAAGTAAATCAAGATATCTTGCAACAAATTTTTGACATTTCAAATCAAGAAAATTGAGCAAAACAATGGGAAAATGGAAATTAACAGCATGGTTATTAGCAGGAGTAACAGGGTTGAATCCTCTGTGGGTTGCAAGAACCAAAGGCTGTGAAAAAGGGTTGTCGTTGAAGCTTCTTCTGGGTGTAGAATTGTTGTTTTTGGAGGTTCTTGGATGAGGTGGAAAGGATCTTATAGAGAGTGGAGAAGGATACTTGTTATTAGAAGAAACCACCATTGATGATAATGTTGTATACCAAGAAAGGTAATTGGTTTTAGGGTCATATGGAGGTAGAGAGGGATCAGCATCTAGTGAGGCTATTGCAGGAGTATCATAAAGGGATTCAGAATTTAAAGATGCCTACAAAAATGTTACCCTTTTCGGGGTTTTGGTAACCGGAGGAAAACCATAAACAGGAACAGTCTCCTTAGGCTCCATAACCTTCTCAGAATTTTGATTATGTTCTTTAGAATTTGCACAATAGAACGTAGCTTTACCGTCGGATAAGGTGATTGAAGTCCTTATAGGATCATTTATTTCCACCAAGATTTTCTTTTTCTGGGATTGAGCAATCTTGGAAGAAGCTGAAATCGTCATAGACATGAAATTCATGGAACCTTTTGCCGGTGATTTCAATTTCGCCGCTTTGGATTCATTCTCCTTCTCATATAAACCCCATGACAAAGAAGAAGAACCCAACTCTCCTTTCCCAGAATTAGACACCATTCTTGTCGAATCTACAAAAAAACAAGAAAACAAAAAAGTAAATCAAGAAATCTTGCAACAAATTTTTGGCATTTCAAATCAAGAAAATTGAGTAAAACAACAGGAAAATGGAAATTACCAGCAGCGCTATTAACTCAGGGTTGAATCCTCTGTGGGTCACAAGAACCAAAGGCCGCAAAAAAGGGTTGCTTTTTCTGGGTGTAGAATTGTTGTTTTTGGAGGTTCTTGGATAAGGTGGAAAGGATCTTAAAGAGAGTAGAGAAGGAGACTTGTTATTAGAAGAAATCGCCATTGATGATAATGTTGTATACCAAGAAAGGTAATTGGTTTTAGGGTCATATAGAGGTAGAGAGGGATAAGCATCTAGTGAGGCTATTGGAGGAGTATCAGAAAGGGATTCAGGATTTAAAGATGCCTCCGAAAATGTTACCCTTTTTGGAGTTTTAGTAACCGAAGGAAGACCATCAACAGGAACAGTCTCCTTAGGCTCCATAACCTTCTCAGAATTTTAATTATGTTCTGTAGAATTTGCACAATAGAACGTAGCTTTACCGTCGGATAAGGTGATTGATGTCCTTAGAGGATCATTTCTTTCCACCAAGATTTTCTTTTTCCGGGATTGAGCAATCTTGGAAGAAGCTGAAATCGTCATAGACATGAAATTCTTGGAACCCTTTGCCGGTGATTTCAGTTTCGCCACTTTGGATTCATTCTCCTTCTCATCAAAACCCCATGACCAAGAAGAAGAACCCAACTCTCCTTTCCCAGAACTAGACATCATTCTTGTCGAATCTACAAAAAAACAAGAAAACAACAAAGTAAATCAAGAAATTTTGCAACAAATTTTTGGCATTTCAAATCAAGAAAATAGAGTAAAACAACGGGAAAACGGAAATTAGCAGCAGGGCTATTAGCTCAGGGTTGAATCCTCTGTGGGTCGCAAGAACCAAAGGCCGCAAAAAGGGTTGCCGTTGAAGCTTCTTCTGGGTGTACAATTCTTATTTTCGGAGGTTCTTGGATGAGGTGGAAAGGATCTTATAGAGAGTGGAGAAGGAGACTTGTTATTAGAAGAAACCGCCATTGATGATAATGTTGTATACCAAGAAAGGTAATTAGTTTTAGGGTCATATGGAGGTAGAGAGGGATCAGCATCTAGTGAGGCTATTGCAGGAGTATCAGAAAGGGATTCTGAATTTAAAGATGCCTCCAAAAATGTTACCCTTTTTGGAGTTTTAGTAACCGAAGAAAGACCATCAACAGGAACAGTTTCCTTATGCTCCATAACCTTCTCAAAATTTTGATTATGTTCTTTAGAATTTGCACAGTAGAACGTAGATGTACCGACGAATAAGGTGATTGAAGTCCTTAGAGGATCATTTCTTTCCACCACGATTTTCTTTTTCCGGGATTGAGAAATCTTGGAAGAAGCTGAAATCCTCATAGACATGAAATTTTTGGAACCCTTTGCTGGTGATTTCAGTTTTGCCGCTTTGGATTCATTCTCCTTCTCATCAAAACCCCATGACAAAGAAGAAGAACCCAATTCTCCTTTCCCAGAATTAGACACCATTCTTGTCGAATCTACAAAAAAAATAAGAAAACAACAAAGTAAATCGAGAAATCTTGCAACAAATTTTTGGCATTTCGAATCAAGAAAATTGAGTAAAACAATGGGAAAACGGAAATTACCAGCAGGGCTATTAGCTCAGGGTTGAATCCTCTGTGGGTTGCAAGAACCAAAGGCCGCAAAAAAGGGTTGCCGTTGAAGCTTCTTCTGGGTGTAGAATTCTTGTTTTCGGAGGTTCTTGGATGAGGTGGAAAGGATCTTATAGAGAGTGGAGAAGGAGACTTGTTATTAGAAGAAACCGCCATTGATGATCATGTTGTATACCAAGAAAGGTAACTAGTTTTAGGGTCATATGGAGGTAGAGAGGGATCAGCATCTAGTTAGGCTATTGCAGGAGTATCAAAAAGGGATTCAGAATTTAAAGATGCCTCCGAAAATGTTACCCTTTTTGGAGTTTTAGTAACCAGAGAAAGACCATCAACAGGAACAGTCTCCTTAGGCTCCATAACCTTCTCAGAATTTTGATTATGTTCTTTAGAATTTGCACAATAGAATGTAGCTTTACCGTCGGATAAGGTGATTGAAGTCCTTAGAGGATCATTTCTTTCCACCAAGATTTTCTTTTTCCGGGATTGAGTAATCTTGGAAGAAGCTGAAATCGTCATAGGCATGAAATTCTTAGAACCCTTTGCCAGTGATTTCAGTTTCGCCGCTTTGGATTCGTTCTCCTTCTCATCAAAACCCCATGACCAAGAAGAAGAACCCAATTCTCCTTTCCCAGAATTAGACACCATTCTTGTCGAATCTACAAAAAAACAAGAAAACAACAAAGTAAATCAAGAAATCTTGCAACAAATTTTTGGCATTTCAAATCAAGAAAATTGAGTAAAACAACGGGAAAACAGAAATTACCAGAAGGGCTATTAGCTCAGGGTTGAATCCTCTGTGGACCGAAGGCCGCGAAAAAGGGTTTCCGTTGAAGCTTCTTCTGGGTGTAGAATTATTGTTTTCGGAGGTTCTTGGATGAGGTGGAAAGGATCTTATAGAGAGTGGAGAAGGAGACTTGTTCTTAGAAGAAACCGCCATTGATGATAATGTTGTATACCAAGAAAGGTAAGCGAATCTTCGAATCGTCCAGGGAGACCAAACAAGCAAATGGAAATAATGCAAATTTAGAGAAAGGAAACTTTAGTAATTGTTGAGTTGAAATCGGAGAGAAGATCCGGAAGATCTTTGTATCGGCTAGTTTTGAAATTTTGAAGAATGATAGGCAAATGTTGCAATTTTGAAAAAGGGATTAAAAGAGCTGACCTTTCGATAATTGCTTGTTTTTTTCGTTAGATAAAAGTGGAATTTTGAATTAAAGATGAATAGTTTAATTCAATGCAGGCTTAAAAATGGGAAGAAATAGAACGGACAGAATAAGTTATATATGGGGTATTACCAAAAAAAAGTTATATATGGGGTGAAAAATATTTATTCAATCATAGCAATTACTAATGTATGTAATTGCAATTAATTAGACATATAAAGTAAATGATACTTCCTTTTGGTCAGTGCATTTTTATTTATCGGACAATAGGTATTCTTTTTTGTTTGTCTAATTTAAAAATCAAGAGATAA
>NC_061114.1:7715862-7723582 GCF_002878395.1 Capsicum annuum | reverse complement strand
TTTTTGATTTATGTAAAATTTCTTCTGAAGTATTTTTGCTTGCGCGTATAATTAACGGAATTAGGTTCATGAGGCAAAGGTGGATTATGTGAGTCAGCTATCAGATGTTGATGTGGCGAAGGTGGATTATACGAGTCAGATTCCAGATGACTCTTTGTCTTCAATTCTATCATGTATGACAATTAAAGATGCTGTTAAGACCAGCATTTTGTCTGCAAGGTGGACATATCTGGTTGCTTCTATGCTTACATTACAGTTCAGCCTTGACATGTTTGGCGTTAACTATTTAGGTCCTACATGTCAGCCTTACTATCAGAAAAAATTCTTGGAAGTAGTAAATCAGTTTTTGCAACTTTATTTGGGTCGTAAAGTGGTTGAACTTGAAATGCACACTATCATTCAGAGAAAGTTTTCTAGTGAATTTGGCCAATTGATGCATTCTATTTCAAAATTAAGTGTTGAAAGATTACATCTCAACTTTAGCTGTGGCAAAATTCCTACCTCAAAATACATTAAGCTTCACCGCAACACATTTTTTGAATTTTCCCTTGAGCTTCTCTCTCAAGCATCCTCCTTGAAATCCTTGTTTTTGAGTGTTTCCGTTGTACAACCAAGTGTCACACTCCGTCTCAACTCCTTCAAGACCCTTTTAGCATTTTGTTGACACTAGTCCATCCAGTCCATACTCTGTAGTCAAATAATTCATTTAAAGATGCAATATGCTTTATAAGTGGGGAAAAAAAAGAAAGGAATAATTAATGTTCAAATAATTTGCAAAACAAAGAGATGTACCCGGAGCAATATAACCCAGTGTTGCTAAGGTTTCAGTGTATAAATCACTCTCAGCGTCACCAAGTAGTTTTGAAATGCCAAAGTCACTTAGGTGGGCAACCATATCCTCATCCAGCAAGACATTCTGGGGTTTAGATCACAGTGAATCACAACCGACGGGCACCCATGATGGAGATATTCCACACACTTGTTTCCTGTAGATTCTGATTACTCATTTGCAGAACTACTACTAATTGGTATACGGCTTTGCTATTGTTTCTCACACCATTACTCGGACAGCTATATAGCTTTGTATTCATAAAGTTAACTCTACCTTGATCACAAACTAGTTGGTATGGAATGAATCGCATGCCTCCTCCATTCCGCTCTATTAAGAACATTTTGTTACACTAAAAGAATTAAGTTCTCTAAAACCTAACATCCTCTATGTCCTCTACAGAAATAAAATTACTCCATTAAGACAACCAATTGCAACCAAGATAACCCATAGAACTGAACAGGTGTCATTTTCCTTTATGTGTTGTTCTCCTCGTATCTAACTTTTCTAAGTTGCCTTTCACAGGTAAACAAAGAGGTGGATCATCTGATCTTAAAATAGGTACTCTCGGCTATCCCAATCTATAATATGATCATTTTGTCAGGTATTGAATCATATGATTCTGAGCATCCTGCTTTTAACATTCATTCTACAAAACCAAAATGAGACCTTTCCTTGCTGGTTGGAGAAAACCTTTGTGTTATTTTTCTTGTCTATTTGCTTTGTGTTCTAGTTAATCCACAATCTTTCGCAATAGCCATATGCCAATTATGTTGTGAAAGATGGACCAATAATGCATCATAAAAGTATTACTTATTACTTGACTGCAAATGAAAAACAAAACTATCGAAATGATCGGTACTTCACTACCTAATAATGGTCACTTAGCTCTTCCTGATCCATCACAATTTCTTCAAGAGACTGATCTTCCAAATCATCAACGTCATTTCCAGTTTCTTCATCAACATCATTGTTTCGAGGAGTTTATGTAGATGTTTACAGAGGAAAAACATACAACAAAAGAAGAGGAAAAGAGAGATATCAAAAGCCATCTGCTTCTCCAGGGAGTATGCTAGGACAGGGAAAGAAGTTGAATGTGGTCGATCGAAGGCCTTCTCCCAAGGTTCACTCTCTTGAACCCTCTGAAATAAAAAAAAAAAAGATACTGCTGCCACCAAAGAGTGTTCACTCTCTGAAATTGGATTCCTCAAGTGACAAGATGCCAGAGACAGAAAAGAAAATGAAATCTTCATTTAAGATCTTAGGAGGTGTAGATGAAGGAGGCAAGAAAGAAAGTGTTGCTAATTATAGAAAACAAATAATAGCGCCTAAAGTATCTGCAGAGAAATCTTCGAAGACGCCAACTCTTTCATCTCCTCCAAAATCTTCCTCTGTTAAACCTTTGATCTTGAGGGTAAGAAGCAATAAAAGCTTAAAACTGCTGGCTCCTCTGAAGGACCAGAACAAGATGCGGAGAGATGGGACAAACAAACTGAACCCTGAAATGGTTCCTGAGAAAACTTTACGTACTCCCAAAGTAAAAGCATCACCAAAGTCTTCATCCCATTTACAACCACGTCCGTTGTCTAATGAAGAAGATAAAAAGGAAGTTGTTAAGCCTGCAGACAGTGCATTAGGTGAATACACCTCTAGTAGCAAAAAGCTGTTGCACATAGCAGAAGCAGAAACTGTTGGGAAAAATCAGAAAAAGACATTGAGAAAAGGTAAGACAGGTGTTTCTAATGATAATAATTCTTCGGTAGTGAAACTGAAGTTCAGGAGGGGCAAGATAGTTGATCTCCATCAAGAAACCAGTAGCCCTAGGAGGTTGACATTTAGATGGGGACGACATGTGGGTGAAAGCCAGGACAGCAATATAAGAAAGAGAATCTTTAAAAAGAAAGGAGTTGATGGTGACAAAAGTAATACCGTCCCTATCTCTGGAAAAATTGTTTTGAGGCATTAGGATGTGCAAGAAAAGAAAGATGTGCAGGGTTTGTTGAATAATGTGATTGAAGAGACAACGAGTAAGCTTGTTGAAACCGGGAAGAGCAAGGTTAAAGCTTTGGTGGGAGCTTTTGAGACAGTGATTTCCCTCCACAATAAACCTTCTGCTGTCACAGTTTCTTGATTAACAAACAAAATTTTATAACAAATAGGAGCAATTGCAAATATAGTGGTTGATATAGCCTTTCTGACATGGTTTACATATGTTTGTCCTGTTTCTCATTCCGACTCATCTTCTTAACGATTTCTTGATGCTTGCCGGTTCTGTTCTCATGATTGAATAAATTCAATTTCTTCTGGGTGCATTTACTTTGAATTGGGAGATAAAGTCGCACAAGACTACAATTTCTTTTTCACTTATGGAGGTTGTGATAGTGACGTTAAATTAGTGGGTGTTTGGATGTAGACATTCTAATGTTAGGCTGGTTGCTCAGTGGACATATCTTTTGGTTGGACTCATTTACGAGGGATTTGTTCATACTTTCTGTTGAATAAGCGCATTGAAGAAGGCACTTCATGTGGAAATACCATCCAAAAAAGAATATACTATTTGCTTTAGTTGTTCTGTAAAGGGATCTGTCTCTTGACTGCAAAATTTATTGCTTTTTTCTCTGTCATACAATAAAATAAGATATAAGTAACAATCAAATGTAAATATTGTAACCACCTAAACAAGTAACAATATTTATGTGCATCTTTTATTCAGGTAACTCAAAATAGCTTATAATAAGTCCTTTGTGGGAATATTGTACGTTTTAGCTTAAAGAAGCCACTGCAGTTTGTTAGACTTAGATACATGTACCTTCATGGCTCCACCCATCAACCATAACATCTAGCTAAAGTTGAGTCACTCCATGTACTTGTGTTAAAAGTTATTTTTTGAGTTTCCTTACGCCAATTTGTCATTGAAAGCTCACACATTTGCTCAACTAAATCTGAGACTCTTATCGAAGATGGCTAGAAGTACTAATGAAAACGGTCATAAAAGTTTTAGTTCACATAAACTCAGAAATAGTGTCATTGGCCATACAAGTATTCGAGGTAAGTTCTCATATCACAATATAATAAAATATCTAGTTGGAAGAAGATGGTTAGAAGTTCTACATTCGTGAGTATGATTTAATCAAAAGAGTGTTAAGGGTTACATTTGTTTAACTTTTAAGGTGGGGACAAATAAGTTACGAGATCAAATTTCCTTAACTACGTTGTACTATGAAAAGTTCATCAAAAAATGGAGTAGAAACAAAGCCAACAATCAGATTATGCAAAAGTTCGTAGAAGCAAGGTCAAGCAAAGTGCTATACACAAGCCACACGAAATCCTCAAATAATAAATGAAACTTCAACAAACGGAGGCAGCATGCAGAAAGTTTCACTAACAACATTATAACACCAGCAAACTAATTAAAACATTAAAATCCTACAAATCACACTTGAATCACTTCAGTTAAAATCCAACTAAGACTGATTTGCTGAGAAGCAAAAGTGCAATTTTCCTTCAGTTGTCAATGCAGCAGAGACGCGACTTCAGAATCTTCATGGAGAAATTGACATGGCTTCTAATTCTGCTCGAGCGTCTTATGGGGATGATGACTTCTTCTCCTTCACTTGCCTAAATTTTACAAGGAAAATATATAAGTAAGAGAATAGATTTGGCTATTAAAAAAGGATTGTTTATGTTTAAAGAAGATAGAATATACCAAGTTAAATACACTCACATGCTTGGCAGGAATCCTCTCATATGTAAAGAAACTTCCATATGAAGGTGAACCCATTGAGAACTCAGATGCAGCCAAGGATTCTCTCCTGTTGCTCTTTCTAGGTTTCTTCTCAATGCTCTGAGCCTCATCATCCTCTGATTTGGGATATTTCTTGCTATGAGATAAACTTATTTGAAAGATGCTCATCTCATACGGACGTCTCGCTCCTACGACATCGACCTCTGTTGGCTAATTTTGAGAGGAATGCTTCTCTTTGACAACATGGTGTGCGGCAAATTTCTTACTTGAGACTGCTACTGGATGCAAAGTCTTATCACTTCTTCTCTTCAAGTACAGAACTATACCAACAAGTAGACTCAGTACAAGTGAGGAAATTCCCAGGATATGATAAGCACCAACATTATCTTCATTATGTCTTATTGGAGACTCTATTATTTCCAAAGGTTGGGCTTCTTCAACATCAGAAATTTCTTTCACAATGCTTTCAGGATTGTCAATCATTGACTCAAGTGCATTATTAGCAATGAAAGATTGGTATTCAGCCAACTCAACCTCAACATTAGAAGTTGTAAGCCCTTGGTCCAAATCCCTTTCTGAACTATCAGATTCATTCCCCTCAGCTGGGACAACAGAAACTTTTTAAGTCTCCACCAAATCATGCTTTCCTTGTTCTACATCCTTTTCTAAGCTATTAGCCCCATTTACCTCAGCTAATTGAATTGTGGAAGCTTCTTCAATCTCCAACACATCCACTCCTTCAATTTCAACTTCCCCACCGTCATCTAAATCAGCATCCATTTGAAATTCTTCCTTATCTGGCTCGGTTTCAGATTCTTCATCCTCTACTAACTCAATTGGTTCGAACTTTTTATCCAATTCCTCACTACCAGTACTGCCTTTCAAATATTGTGATATATATTGCTACTCTCTTCTAGAGCAGTCAAGTTCATGAATTTAATCGGATGCACATCATCTATTCTACCAAGGTCATTAATAAACTTTGAGAAATAAGAAACCACTTCACCCAAGAATTGCTTAAAGTAACTATTAGCCTTAGCTAAAACTGGAAAAGCCAATACCGGAATAGGTGATGGAATACTGACATTAGAGAATCTTAAGTCTATAATAGACCCAGAGGTAGCAAGTATAGGAGAATCAGTTACTGAGAATGATAAGAAAGAAATCATAAGTACCAACATCAGAGATAAAAACCTCAATATTGTTGAAGATCTTGATTTTGATTTCATTTTTGGCTCAGATATGTCCTCAGCAGCAACAGGTAGTGTAGGTTCATCAATTTGCTTAGCAACAGGCATTGCAGGTTCCTCTTCTTGATCAACCGTTGCTTCAGTGAACGCCTCTTCTGAAGAAGAACCATCAGACTCTTCAATAAATCTTCAGTTAGAGAAATTTCACTGCCATCTATGTCTGAAAGGTTCTCAGACAGTAACTCAAACAAGTAGCAGTCATCTAGCTTGGGTTTGCTTGGAGAAAGGAAATTGTTTTTAGGGTTATATGGAGGTAGAGAGGGATCAGCATCTAGTGAGGCTATTGCAGGACAGACCAATGGTTCATCATTGCAAATGTCAGAATCCATTGTTACAGTATCAGAAAGGGATTCAGAATTTAAAGATGCCTCCAAAAACGTTACCCTTTTTGGGGTTTTGGTAACCGGAGGAAAACCATCAAAAGGAACAGTCTCCTTAGGCTCCATAACCTTCTCAGAATTTTGATTATGTTCTTCAGAATTTGCAAAAAAGAACGTAGATTTACCATCAGATAAGGTGATTGAAGTACTTAGAGAATCGTTTCTTTCCACCAAGATTTTCTTTTTCCAGGATTGAGCAATCTTGGAAGAAGCTAAAATCGTCAGAGACATGAAATTCTTAGAACCCTTTGCCGATGATTTCAGTTTCGCCACTTTGGATTAATTCTCCTTCTTATCAAAACCCCATGACAAAGAAGAAGAACCCAACTCTCCTTTCCTAGAATTAGACACCATTCTTGTCGAATCTGTAAAAAAAAAAGAAAACAACAAAGTAAATCAAGAAATCTTGCAACAAATTTTTGACATTTCAAATCATGAAAATTGAGTAAAACAACGGGAAAATAAAAATTACCATCATGGTTATTAGCAGGAGTAACAGGGTTGAATCCTCTGTGGGTTGCAAGAACCGAAGGCCGCGAAAAGGGGTTGCCATTGAAGCTTCTTCTGGGTGTAGCATTGTTGTTTTTGGAGGTTCTTAGATGAGGTGGAAAAGATCTTATAGAGAGTGTAGAAGGAGACTTGTTATTAGAAGAAACCGCCATTAATGATAATGTTGTATACCAAGAAAGGTAAGCGAATCTTCGAATCGTCCAGGGACATCAAACAAGCAAATGGAAATAATGCGAATTGAGAGAAAGGAAACTTTAGTAATTGTTGAGTTGAAATCGGAGAGAAGATCCTGAAGATCTTTGTATCGGCTAGTTTTGAAATTTTGAAGAATAATAGGCAAATGTTGCAATTTTGAAAAATGGATTAAAAGAGCTGACCTTTCGATAATTGCTTCTTTTTCTTGTTAGATAAAAGTGGAATTTTGAATTAAAGATGAATAGTTTGATTCAATGCAGACTAAAAAAAGGGAAGAAATAGAACGGACAGAATAAGTTATATATGGGGTATTACCCAAAAAAAGTTATATATGGGGTAAAAAATATTTACTCAATCATAGCAATTACTAATATATGTAATTGCAATTAATTAGATATCTAAAGTAAATGATACTTCCTTTTGCTCAGTGTTTTTTTATTTGTCGGATGTAGTAGCAATAGGTATTCTTTTTTGTTTGTCTAATTTAAAAATCAAGAGATAATTTATCAATAATTTTTAATTTGAGTTTGTTATATTAACTATAGTTATTTTCAAAGTATAAATGGTAATATATTCAAGTAGTAATATAATAAAATGGTCATTTTATTTCTTGTTGTATTAAGTCAATACTAGATAAATAAAATAGATCGAGGAAATAAGCAACATGTATGGCAGGTTGGTACAAAAATATCACTACACTATCATATTCATACCATCATGTACTTACTATGTGAACTTTTATCTATTAGACTATTACGAACAATTTATTTAATAAGGTCACAACATCAAGAATTTGAAATTAGAATAGTTG
>NC_061114.1:7705724-7712862 GCF_002878395.1 Capsicum annuum | reverse complement strand
CTCCTGGGAGTGTGCTGGGAGAGAAAAAGAAGGTGACAGGAGTTGAGCAAAAGCCTTCCACTGGTTCTTCCCATGACTTTTGTAAATATGGCAGGAAACATTCCTCTGAATCAAAGCCATGGCATCCTCTATCAAAAAGAAAGAACAAACTTCCTGTTGATGAGCAGAGTCCTGCACGGACCTTGGTGGGAGAGGCAAAAAAGGGGACTTTGGTCAAGCAAAAGCTTTCCACTTCTCTTGAGAGTGTGCTGGGAGAGAAAAAGAAGATGACAGGAGTTGAGCAAAAGCCTTCCACTTCTCCAGGGAGTATGCTGGGAGAAGCGAAGAAGAGGATCGTGGTCATGCAAAAGACTTCCACTACTTCAGGGAGTAACCAGAGTGATGCAAAGAAGGGGATTTTGGTCAAACAAAAGCTTTCCACTCCTCCTGTGAATATGCTGGAAGAGGGAAAGAAGGTAAATGAGGTCTATCAAAAGCCTTCAGTACCTCAGGAGAGTGTACTCAAAGATGAAAAGGAGGTCACTATGGTTGAGCAAAAACCTTCTTCTCCTCCAGGTTGCATGGAGGGAGGGATAGATGAGGTGACTGTGGTTGAGCAGAAGTCTTCAGCTTCTCTGGTAAGTATACTAGGAGAGGGAGAAAATGTGACTGTGGTTGAGCAAAAGCTTTCTACTCCCCCAGGGAGTATGCTGGTAGAGGGAAAGAAAGAGGCTATGGTCAATCAAAATCCATCTGCTCCTCCAGGGAGTATGCTAGGACAGGGAAAGAAGTTGAATGTGGTTGATCAAAGGCCTTCTCCCAAGGTTCACTCTCTTGAACCCTCTGAAATAAAAAAGAAAAAGATACTGCTGCCACCAAAGAGTGTTCACTCTCTAAAATTGGATTCCTCAAGTGACAAGATGCCAGAGACAGAAAAGAAAATGAATTCTTCAACTAAGATCTTAGGAGGTGTAGATGCAGGAGGCAAGAAAGACAGTGTTGCTAATTATAGAAAACAAATAATAGAGCCTAAAGTATCTGCAGAGAAATCTTTGAAGACGCCAACTCTTTCATCTCCTCCAAAATCTTCCTCTGTTAAACCTTTGATCTTGAGGGTAAGAAGCAATAAAAGCTTAAAACTGCTGGCTCCTCTGAAGGACCAGAACAAGATGCGGAGAGATGGGACAAACAAACTGAACCCTGAAATGGTTCCTGAGAAAACTTTACGTACTCCCAAAGTAAAAGCATCACCAAAGTCTTCATCCCATTTACAATCACGTCCTTTGTCTAATGGAGAAGATAAAAAGGAAGTTGTTAAGCCTGCAGACAATGCATTGGGTGAATACACCTCTAGCAGGAAAAAGCTGTTGCACATAACAGAAGCAGAAACTGTTGGGAAAAATCAGAAAAAGACATTGAGAAAAGGTAAGACAGGTGTTTCTAATAATAATAATTCTTCGGCAGTGAAACTGAAGTTCAGGAGGGGCAAGATAGTTGATCTCCAGCAAGAAACCAGCAGCCCTAGGAGGCTGACATTTAGATGGGGATGACATGTGGGTGAAAGCCAGGACAACAACATAAGAAAGAGAATCTTTAAAAAAAAAGGAGTTCATGGTGACAAAAGTAATACCATCCCTATCTCTGGAAAAATTGTTTTCAGGCATCAGGATGTGCAAGAAAAGAAAGATGTGCAGGGTTTGTTGAATAATGTGATTGAAGAGACGGCGAGTAAGCTTGTTGAAACCGGGAAGAGCAAGGTTAAAGCTTTGGTGGGAGCTTTTGAGACAGTGATTTCCCTCCACAATAAACCTTTTGCTGTCCCAGTTTCTTGATTAACTAACAGAATTTTATAACAAATAGGAGCAATTGCAAATATAGTGGTTGATATAGCTTTTCTGACTTGGTTTACATATGTTTGTCCTGTTTCTCATTCCGACTCATCTTCTTAACGATTTCTTGATGCTTGCCGGTTCTATTATCACAATTGAATAAATTCAATTTCTTCTGGGTGCATTTACTTTGAATTGGGAGATAAAGTCGCGCAAGACTACAATTTCTTTTTCACTTATGGAGGTTGTGATAGTGACGTTAAATCAGGGGGTGTTTGGATGCAGACATTCTAATGTTAGGATGGTTGCTCAGTGGACATATATTATTGTTGGACTCATTTACGAGGGATTTGTTCATACTTTCTGTTGAATAAGCGCATTGAAGAAGGCACATCATGTGGAAATACCATCCAGAAAAGAGTTTTGGCTGTGGTACTGGCTTGACATTGTGCTTGTATACTATTTGCTTTAGTTGTTCTGTAAAGGGATCTGTCTCTTGACTACAAAATTTATTGCTTTTTTCTCTGTCATACAATACAATATGATATAAGTAACAATCAAATGTAAATATTGTAACCACCTAAACAAGTAACAATATTTATGTGCATCTTTTATTCAGGTAACTCAAAATAGCTTATAATAAGTCCTTTGTTGGAATATTGTACGTTTTAGCTTAAAGAAGCCACTGCAGTTTGTTAGACTTAGATACATGTACCTTCATGGCTCAACCCATCAACCATAACATCTAGCTAAAGTTGAATCACTCCATGTACTTGTGTTAAAAGTTATTTTTTGAGTTTCCTTACTCCAATTTGTCATTGAAAGCTCACACATTTGCTCAACTAAATCTGAGACTCTTATCGAAGATGGCTAGAAGTACTAATGAAAACGGTCATAAAAGTTTTAGTTCACATAAAATTAGAAATAGTGTCCTTGGCCATACAAGTATTCGAGGTAAGTTCTCATATCACAATATAATAAAATATCTAGTTGGAAGAAGATGGTTAGAAGTTCTACATTCGAGAGTATGATTTAATCAAAAGAATGTTAAGGGTTACATTTGCTTAACTTTTAAGGTGGGGACAAATAATTTATGAGATCAAATTTCCTTAACTACGTTGTACTATGAAAAGTTCATCAAAAAATGGAGTAGAAACAAAGCCAACAATCAGATTATGCAAAAGTTCATAGAAGCAAGGGTCAAGCAAACTGCTATACACAAGCCACACGAAATCCTCAAATAATAAACGAAACTTCAACAAAAGGAGGCAGCATGCAGAAAGTTTCACTAACAACATTATAACATCAGCAAACTAATTAAAACATTAAAATCCTACAAATCACACTTGAATCACTTCAGTTAAAATCCTACTAAGACTGATTTGCCGAGAAGCAAAAGAGCAATTTTCCTTCAGTTGTCAATGCAGCAGTGACGCGACTTCAGAATCTTCATGGAGAAATGACATGGCTTCTAATTCTTCTCGAGCGTCTTACGTGGGTGATGACTTCTTCTCCTCCACTTGCCTAAATTTCACAAGGAAAATATATAAGTAAGAGAAAATATTTGGCTATTCAAAAAGGATTGTTTATGTTCAGAGATGATAGAATATACCAAGTTAAATACACTCACAAGCTTGGCAGGAATCCTCTCATATGTAGTGAAACTTCCATATGAAGGTGAATCCATTGAGAACTCAGATGCAGCCAAGGATTCTCTCCTGTTACTCTTTCTAGTTTTCTTCTCAATGCTCTGAGCCTCATCATCCTCTAATTCGGGATATTTCTTGCTATGAGATAAACTTATTTGAAAGATGCTCATCTCAGACGGACAAGACCTCCTGCGACATCGTCCTCTGATTTGGGCTATTTTTTGCTATGAGATGAACTTATTTGAAATATGCTCATCTCAGACGGACAAGACGCTCCTGCGACATCGACCTCTGTTGGCCAATTTTGAGAGGAATGTTTCTCTTTGACAACATGGTGTGTGGGAAATTTCTTACGTGAGACTGCTACTGGATGCAAAGTCTTATCACTTCTTCTCTACACGTAGAGAACTGTACCAGGAAGCAGACTCAGTACAAGTGATAAAATTCCCAGAATCTGATATGCACCAACATTATCTTCATCATGTCTTGTTGGAGACTCCATCATTTCCAAAGGTTAGGATTTTTCAACATCAGAAATTTCTTTCACTATGCTTTCAGGATTGTCAATCATCGACTCAAGTGCATTATCAGCAATGAAAGATTGGGATTCGGCCAACTCAACCTCAATATTAGAAGCTATAAGCCCTTGGACCAAATCCCTTTCTGAACTGTCAGATTCATTCCCCTCAGCTGGGACAACAGAAACTTTTTCAGTCTCCACCAAATCATGCTTTCCTTGTTCTACATCCTTTTCTAAGCTATCATCCCCATTTACCTCGGCCAATTGAACTGCAGAAGCTTCTTCAATCTCCAACACATCCACTCCTTCAATTTCAACTTCCCCACCGTCATCTAAATCAGCATCCATTTGAAATTCTTCTTCATCAGGCTTGGTTTTAGATTCTTCATCCTCTTCTAACTCAATTGGTTCAAACTTTTTATCCAATTCCTCACTACCAGTATTGCCTTTCAAATATCATGATATATATTGCTACTCTCTTCTAGAGCAGTCAAGTTCCTGAATTTAATCGGATGCACATCATCTATTGTACTAGGTTTATTAATAAACTTTGAGAAATAAGAAACCACTTCACCCGAGAATTCCTTAAAGTAACTATTAGCCTTAGCTAAGACTGGAAAAGCCAAGACCGGAATAGGTGATGGAATACTGACATTAGAGAATCTTAAGTCTATAATAGACCTAGGGGTAGTAAGTATAGGAGAATCAGTTACTGAGAATGATAAGAAAGCAATCATAAGTACCAACATCAGAGATAAAAACCTCAATATTGTTGAAGATCTTTATTTTGATTTCATTTTTGCCTCAGATATGTCCTCAGCAACAGGTAGTTCAGGTTCATCAATTTGCTTAGCAACAGGCATTGCAGATTCCTCTTCTTGATCAACTGTTGCTTCAGTGAACGCCACTTCTAAAGAAGAACCATCAGACTCTTCTAATAAATCTTCAGTTAGAGAACTTTCACTGCCATCTGTGTCTGAAAGGTTCTCAGACAGTAACTCAAACAAGTAGCAGTCATTTAGCTTAGGTTTACTTGGAGGTAGACAGGGATCAGTATCTAGTGAGGCTATTGCAGGAGAGGCCAATGGTTCATCATTGGAAATGTCAGAATCCATTGTTACAGTATCAGATAGGGATTCAGAATTTAAAGATGCCTCCGAAAATGTTACCCTTTTCGGGGTTTTGGTAATCGGAGGAAAACCATCAACAGGAACAGTGTCCTTAGGCTCCATAACCTTCTCAGAATTTTGATTATGTTCTTCAGAATTTGCAAAAAAAACATAGCTTTACCGTCGAATAAGGTGATTGAAGTCCTTACAGGATCATTTCTTTCCACCAAGATTTTCTTTTTCCGGGATTGAGCAATCTTAGAAGAAGTTGAACTCGTCAGAGACATGAAATTCATGGAACCCTTTGCCGATGATTTCAGTTTTGCCACTTTGGATTCATTCTCCTTCTCATCAAAACCCCATGACAAAGAAGAAGAACCCAACTCTGCTTTCCCAAAATTAGACACCATTCTTGTCAAATCTGTAAAAAAACAAGAAAACAACAAAGCAAATCAAGAAATATTGCAACAAATTTTTAACATTTCAAATCAAGAAAATTTAGTAAAACAACGGGAAAACGGAAATTACCAGCATGTCTATTAGCAGGGGTAACAGGGTTAAATCCTCTGTGGGTTGGAAGAACTGAATGTCGCAGAAAAGGGTTGCCGTTGAAGCTTCTTCTAGGTGTAGAATTGTTGTTTTCGGAGGTTCTTGGATGAGGTGGAAAGCATCTTATAGAGAGTGGAGAAGGAGACTTGTTATTAAAAGAAACCGCCATTGATGATAATGTTGTATACCAAGAAAGGTAATTGGTTTTAGGGTCATATGGAGGTAGAGAGGGATCAACATCTAGTGAGGCTATTGCAGGAGTATCAGAAAGGGATTCAGAATTTAAAGATGCCTCCAAAAATATTACCCTTTTGGGGGTTTTTGTAATCAGAGGAAGACCATCAACGGGAAGAGTCTCCTTAGGCTCCATAACCTTCTCAGAATTTTGATTATGTTCTTCAGAATTTGTAGAATAGAATGTAGCTTTACCATCGGATAAGATGATTGAAGTCCTTATAGGATCATTTCTTTCCACCAACATTTTCTTTTTTCTGGGATTGAGCAATCTTGGAAGAAGCTGAAATCGTCATAGACATGAAATTCAAGGAACCCTTTGCCGGTGATTTCATTTTCGCCGCTTTGGATTCATTCTCCTTCTCATTGAAACCCCATGACAAAGAAGAAGAACCCAACTCTCCTTTCCCAGAATTAGACACCATTCTTGTCGAATCTACAAAAAAAAAGAAAACAACAAAGTAAACCAAGAAATCTTGCAACAAATTTTTGACATTTGAAATAAAGAAACTTGAGTAAAACAACGGGAAAATGGAAATTATCAGCAGGGCTATTAGCTCAGGGTTGAATCTTCTGTGGGTCGCAAGAACTGAAGGCCATGAAAAAGGGTTGCCGTTGAAGCTTCTTCTAGGTGTAGAATTTTTGTTTTCGGAGGTTCTTGGATGAGGTGGAAAGGATCTTATAGAGAGTAGAGAAGGAGACTTGTTATTAGAAGAAACCGCCATTGATGATAATGTTGTTTACCAAGAAAGAAAATTGGTTTTAAGGTCATATGGAGGTAGAGAGGGATCAACATCTAGTGAGGCTATTGCAGGAGTATCAGAAAGGGATTTAGAATTTAAAGATGCCTCCAAAAATGTTACCCTTTTTGGGGTTTTGGTAACCGGAGGAAGACCATCAATGGGAACAGTCTCCTTAGGCTCTATAACCTTCTAAGAATTTTGATTATGTTCTTCAGAATTTGCAGAATAAAAAGTAGCTTTACCACCGGATAAGGTGATTGAAGTCCTTACAGGATCATTTCTTTGCACCAAGATTTTCTTTTTCCGGGGTTGAGTTATCTTGGAAGAAGCTGAAATCTTCATAGACATGAAATTCTTGGAACCCTTTGCCGGTGATTTCAGTTTCTCCAATTTGGATTCATTCTTCTTCTCATCAAAACCCCATGACAAAGAAGAAGAACCCAACTCCCCTTTCCCAGAATTAGACACCATTCTTGTCGAATCTACAAAAAAACAAGAAAACAACAAAGTAAATCTAGAAATCTCG
>NC_061114.1:7699231-7702724 GCF_002878395.1 Capsicum annuum | reverse complement strand
ACTTTATATTTATGAGAATTCTATTCTCTTCTTCTCTTTTTCTAGGGCTACTTTGTATGATATATTCTATAATATATTTATAAGTTATATATGGGAGAAGAGAAGATTTTGCATCAAAATTTTGGAGTAAAAATGAAAATTTTATAAATTTTTGACAAAAAATTAAGAAAAATGAAATAATGAAAATGGGCAAAAACATGAAAAAAATAAATAAAAGAATATGAATAAGCTTTACTTTGTATTCATCATTTACGTTCACGTGGTTAAAATTTATGTTCTATTAATAAGTATTCTTCATACATTTTTTTAAATTTTATTGCTTTTCAATTCATTTTTTTATTCATGCATTCTTAAATTAGGAAAATCATTTATCTCAAATATTTCAGTTTCAGATTTTTGGAATCATTCTTTATATTAGAATTTAAATTATTGCACAAAAAAACATCTTTTCCTAAAAAAATCTTTTATCTTACGTTTTTTTAAGGAATTTGTAGTAATCAATGTAGTACCTATTGCTATTAAAAAGGTAAGAATCAATAGTAATAATTATTGATAAATAAATATTAAATTATAAAAAATTATGATATTTAGTGATATTTATCATATCATGGATTATGCATAGTTGTTACATTAGGTAAGTATCAATAGTAATAATTGTTGGTATTTAAAAGATAAATTTCATTATAAATAAATATTAAAATGTAAAAAATCATGATATTTTATAAGTGCAAATATTGAAATTAAAATATTTATGTTCTCTTATTATATATTTTTTCCATCTCAAAATAATTGACATGTACAGATTTTGATAATTTTTAATGGATAATTAAGTAAAAGTATGATTTGATTAATATTTATTACAATTCATTGTCTCTCCCATTAATTTTTTTTCTCTATTTTCTATTACTTTTTTTTTCCTTTTTCAGTTTTTTTCCTTCTTTTTTCGTTTTCTTTTTCTTTTCTTTTTTTTAAATTTTTTGTTTTCTTTTGTATTTTTTTCCCTATATTATCTATTACTTTTTTTTCTTTTTTTTATGTTTTTTTCTTCATTTTTTCTTTTCCTTTTTTGTTTTCTCTTTCTTCTTTCTTTTTACAATTTTTTTTGTTGTCTTTTTATATTTAGTCTTTTTTTTCTTTTCTTTTCCTTTTATTTTTTCTCCTTCTATTTTTTTCCTTTTGTTTTTTTCTTTATTTTCTATTACTCTCTTTTTCTTGTATTTTTTCTTCTTCTTTTTATTTCTTTTCATTTGTGAGAACTAGTAAACATAAATATAAGTGCGAACTATAAAATATAAATAGAGAGACGAATTATAACATATAAATACAAGTGGTAACTATAAAATACAAATATAAATGCGAACTATAACATATAGATACAAGTGTGAACTATCATTTGTATTTTTTAATTATTGAAAAGGAACGATTGATTTTCTTTTTACGAATATTTGTTTGTATTTATTTATACGAGATATATTTACTAATACAAATAAATACAATTCAAATTTTATAAAAATAAAATATGTATTTGTATTTTTAAAATTGTTAGTTTCATTTGTTTGTAATTGCATTTGTATCAAATGATATTTATTTATTTACAAATATGAATAATAATTTTGACCTACAAATACAAAACGGTACATTTGTATCAAACGATACATTGCATTTTTATATATTTTAGAATCAAGAAAATGCAATTAATGCATTTACTTGTTTGTATACAAATACAAATGATAAAACGGCTAAATACAATATGCAATCAACTTACAAATACAAAATAATTCTTTAAAAATAAAAAGACATCGACGAAAATACAAATACAAATACAAATACAAATACATTCTAAATATACAAACACAATAAAATCATAATACAAATATAATCCAATATAATATACAGTCAAATATAAAATACAAATACAAAACAGTTCTTTAAAATACAAGTGTGAATTATATAAAATACAAATGATGGTGCGAACTAACAAATACAAATACATGTGCTAACTATAAAATAAAAATGATGGTGCGAACTATCCAACCCTCTATGCTATTTGGAGAGAAAAGCCTTCGCATCTGATGCACAAAGCTATCTAGTTTCTTTTTCTTTGCTGAAAATCCAACCCTTGAAGATCCTCTTTACATCACCAGACCAGTTCAGTACAAAAGCACCAACAACAAAAAAGAAAGAGTACCACCAGATAAACATAAATTTCCCCTTGCCTAAACCTCCATTATAGTTCAAGTGTGACAAATTATAGTGTGTAATGTAAATAGAAATCATACGTGACAAAAAAAAAAGATTGTTCTGGATTTTGGGAAGGTAACAGAAATATGTTACAAATTATGAAAAAGAATGTAAACAAATATTTTGGGAAGGTAACAAAAATATGTTACAAATTATGTAAAAGAATGTAAACAAATGACACTGGAAAATACTTTATCGAGTAATGGGTTCAAGAAAGAGATAAAGGTATCAAATGATTTACAACATACTTTACAAATACTAATTTCCAATGAAAGCAATTTAGGAGATTTTGGAATGGAGGAAGTAATTAACATGTGCAAACTTGGGACTAAATCGACCAATAAAAAGAAAGTAGGCCAACTTCTGGGATGAAGGGAGTAAGTAACATATGCTAAACTTGGGATCCAATCCAGGCATGCATCCCAAAATCAGTACACCAAGAGAGATACCTGCAACCTATTCAAGAAAAGAAAAGGGGATAAACCATCTGAGAGATTGATAGAGAAACTATAATACCGAGCCACTCCTAAAAGGCTAAAACTGAATTGTACATCCTTATACAGATATTAGGACAAGGGTGTTTTTAAAGGCACATATTTGAATGATTAGATAATTAAGAAGTGATAAACCAGTGAAATAAATAATACCAAGAGACACAGTTCAAAAGTAAACCTCTTCAACAAGCCGCCGACGTCACTTTCCACTGGCACGATTGAATCTTCTAGGACTAAACTGGGTAGAAGATATCGCCGAGAAAGAATTTGCTACTAGTTTGCAGCAACACAGCGCAGCATCCTTTCTTGTAGCTCCGTCCTCATCTTCTAAATACACAACAACAGACTCCCTTGCAAACTCAAGAAGATTGTGGCCCTGTAACCCCAAATCCAGTATCAAACTAAAAGATCAAGAAGGGAAATAAAGCGCACAAAAATATAGATGACAAACCTTGAAATTAAAACGAGCAAGGGTTCTCAAAGCAAGTTGAACTAGCGCAGAACCACTCAGTTCTGGTACTTGGGGGGTAACCGTTGTAATAAGCCCTCAACTCACAGAAGCTGATTGTCTTGGCATTGAATGATGAGATCTTGAAAGGATTGCTGAGATACATTCAAGCAGCCGATTCTGGATGGTCAGCAACAAAGGTGGAATGCTGAGACACAGAAAATACATACGTTACCCTTGAGCAACACCACACAAAAGAACTAATTCATGAAAGTTCTACGCAAACTCAGAGAGAACCTTTCAGTTATTT
>NC_061114.1:7636945-7696231 GCF_002878395.1 Capsicum annuum | reverse complement strand
TCCCACCAAATAGGTGGATAACTTATCTCGGTACTATTTATTAGTCCTGGGATAAATTATCCCGAATATTGCAAACCAAACATGCATTAAAAATTTTATCTCGATATTATTTGTTTTTGTACCTTAAACCGAACGGCCCCTTAATAACAACAATGGTGACTGATATCCTAAGGTATATGATGCTAAATGTTTCAATTGTATAAAAGAAACAGATCATGTAAATTGTAAACTGGTCAATGATGATAAAAACAAAAAACATGTAAGAATTTTGTATTTTTAGTAAACAAGTTCATCATTAATTAGATAAATATATATGTAGCGTTATTTTCCTTATTTATAACTTATTTTTTAAAGAAAATAAATAAATATATCAAGATTTGCCTTTAATAGACTTTAAATTTACATAAAGGTGTAAGAAAAAATTTACGCAGTCAGTGGATATTACTTAATCTCTAATATTTGACGGATGAAAAGAACATATTCACATTAGAAAGATACGGACAGATTAGCACTCAGAAATAACATGATAATGACATGTCGAAGTGCAAAAAATTATAGAATTGTGCCAAAAGAAAAGTGAAAAAAAAGTGCAAAAAAACATTTTTTTAATGTGAAAGTGTCAACCTTACTCATGAGATGTAACTTGAATGGAAGAAATCGAAGAAAAAAATAAAAATAATAAAAATTGCGGAAAAAGAAGAAAATGAAGAAAAATATTAAAAAAACAAGAATCAAAGAAAATGTAAAAGTTGAGAGAGAATAGAAAAAATAAAGGTTGATAAAAAAAAGATTAAATAATAATAAAGGTCGAGAAAAATTTAAAAACAAAAAATCAAATAAAAAAAGCTTTTTTTTTTTAATAAAAGTAGACGTTGAAAGGTGTAAAGAACAAAAGTAAGGGTCAAGAAAAATTAAAAAGAACAAAAATAAAAATAAAAAAATAAAAAATATAAATGTAAAAGAAAAAAAAAGAAGTTGAGAGAAAAAAAAAAGTAAGGGTTGAGAAAATTAAAGAAAAAATGAAAGTAAAATTAAAAAGAAAAAAAAATAAAATTTAAAATATTTAAATATGAATTTGTTATCCATAAGAATATTTATGTAATTTACTCCAATAATAAGGGTAATTTTGTCCAAGAAAATATTAATTAATAGATAAAAACTATTTTAAAGAAATTTTTTTTATTTGAGACTAAAATTTAAAAGGCACCCAATTTAGGTTTATTTTTTGAAATTCACCCTTTGTGCCTCTTCCCTATTTTGCCTTTGCTGCTTTATAAGTAGCGCTAAACAAATTTGCCGCGGAACTTCAAACAAATTTTGTGACCGAATTTGAAACTGAACTTGTTATCTGAAAGTTGTACGGATATGGGTAGAGATCATCTGGGTAAAAATCTCTTACTTTAAACATGTTCATTAATTACTTTCGGATAATTAAAATTCATTCTTTTTTTGTGTATGTTTATTTGTAATATTTTACTGTGTCAGGAGGAGTGATTCTGGTATTGCTTACATTGGGAGGAATTGATTTTTTGAGCAAAAGACTGTTAAGTAAAAAGGAGGAGAAAACTTCAACAAATGTACGTGTAAACTCTAGTTTTGTTGTTGTTTTATGAGAACAAATTTGTATAAGATTAGAAAAGAATCATATCGTAATCAAGTGAATATGATGAATTAACCGTATGTTTTTAATTCAGGAGTCAAAGCATGTTATTTATGCACAATTATACCTTTTTCTAGATAACTTGGGTTCAATAACAAATACTTATTCTAGTAGTACTATTTTTAAATCTGGATTTTCTTTTTTGATTTATGTAAAATTTCTTCTGAAGTATTTTTTCTTGTGCGTGTAATTAACGGAATTAGGTTCATGAGGCAAAGGTGGATTATGTGAGTCAGCTATCAGATGTTGATGAGGCGAAGGTGGGTTGTACGAGTCAGCTACCAGATGACTCTTTGTCTTCAATTCTGTCACGTATGACAATTAAAGATGCTGTTAAGACCAGCATTTTGTCTACAAGGTGGACATATTTGGTTGCTTCTATGCTTACATTACAGTTCAGCCTTGACATGTTTGGCGTTAACTATTTAGGTCCTACATGTCAGCCTTACTATCAGAAAAAATTCTTGGAAGTAGTAAATCAGTTTTTGCAACTTTATTTGGGTCGTAAAGTGGTTGAACTTAAAATGCACACTTTCATTCAGAGAAAGTTTTCTAGTGAATTTGGCCAATTGATGCATTCTGTTTCAAAATTAGGTGTTGAAAGATTACATCTCAACTTTAGCTGTGGCAAAATTCCTACCTCAAAATACATTAACCTTCACCGCAACACATTTTTTGAATTTTCCCTTGAGCTTCTCTCTCAAGCATCCTCCTTGAAATCCTTGTTTTTGAGTGTTTGCGTTGTACAACCAAGTGTCACACTCCGTCTCAACTCCTTCAAGACCCTTTTAGCATTTTGTTGACACTAGTCCATCCAGTCCATACTCTGTGGTCAAATAATTCATTTAAAGATGCAATATGCTTTATAAGTGGGGAAAAAAAAGAAAGGAATAATTAATGTTCAAATAATTTGCAAAACAAAGAGCTGTACCCGGAGCAATATAACCCAGTGTTGCTAAGGTTTCAGTGTATAAATCACTCTCAGCGTCACCAAGTAGTTTTGAAATGCCAAAGTCACTTAGGTGGGCAACCATATCCTCATCCAGCAAGACATTCTGGGGTTTAGATCACAGTGAATCACAACCAACGGACACCCATGATAGAGATATTCCACACACTTGTTTCCTGTAGATTCTGATTACTCATTTGCCGAACTACTACTAATTGGTATACGGCTTTGCTATTGTTTCTCACACCATTACTCGGACAGCTATATAGCTTTGTATTCATAAAGTTAACTCTACCTTGATCACAAACTAGTTGGTATGGAATGAATCGCATGGCCTCCATTCCGCTCTACTAAGAACATTTTGTTACACTAAAAAAATTAAGTTCTCTAAAACTTAACATCCTCTATGTCATCTACAGAAATAAAATTACTCCATTAAGACAGCCAATTGCAACCAAGATAACCCATAGAACTGAACAGGTGTCATTTTCCTTTATGTGTTGTTCTCCTCGTATCTAACTTTTCTAAGTTGCCTTTCACAGGTAAACAAAGAGGTGGATCATCTGATCTTAAAATAGGTACTCTCGGCTATCCCAATCTATAATATGATCATTTTGTTAGGTATTGAATCATACGATTCTGAGCATCCTGCTTTTAACATTCATTCTACAAAACCAAAACGAGACCTTTCCTTGCTGGTGGAGAAAACCTTTGTGTTATTTTTCTTGTCTATTTGCTTTGTGTTCTAGTTAATCCACAATCTTTCGCAACAGCCATATGCCAATTATGTTGTGAAAGATGGACCACTAATGCATCATAAAAGTATTACTTATTACTTGACTGCAAATGAAAAACAAAACTATCGAAATGATCGGTACTTCACTACCTAATAATGGTCACTTAGCTCTTCCTGATCCATCACAATTTCTGCAAGAGACTGATCTTCCAAATCATCAACGTCATTTCCAGTTTCTTCATCAACATCATTGTTTCGAGGAGTTTATGTAGATGTTTACAGAGGAAAAACATACAACAAATGAAGAGGAAAAGAGAGATATCTTATTATGCTGCAAAGAAGTTGTTTAAATACAGAAAATCCTAACAAACTGCAGCGACAAATGCAGTAACACAAAAAAACTGAACTTTCCTAATAAATAGGAACTAAGTCCACCAACAGCGATATGCCTAAAGACTAGGAAAATCACAACTAAAAAATAGAAAAAATATCTATCTTCTCGAAAACAAAAGACACATCAGCAGCCATGTAATCATGCCAAACCAACATCATTTAACAGCTCATGAGGCAGATTTCAACAGTTTGCTCCAGAAACTGAAGTAGTAGTAGGTGATCTTCCAATAAAGTGTGCAAAGAGGTCAGCCTAGAGTTCGACTGATAATATGGCAAAGAGCCCCGAAGAGCAAAGAATGCATTTTTAAACTTGACTTACACCATCACCTGTACCAAAAATGTATAAAGATGAGTAAAGTATGAAAGCTTCTATTGATTTCATTTACATGTATGTGTACATATACAAGAGAATACAAACTAAATAAGGAAAGAATCAATCTTCTCCAAAAAAAGAAACTAAATCACTATGATATGATATACTGAGTTATGGAAGATCTGCTGTCATAGGAAAGATCAGTCATGAGATATCTTTCAAGATAGGATGTATGCGCCAATACGGCCCCCTCAAGATAGTCAATGTGTAGCAAAGCCTATCTTGAATAGGTGTTTATCAAAGGCTGGATTTGGTAGAGCTTTAGTTAGACTATCCACGATTTGTTCTGCAGCACGAATATGAACAATGTGAACTTGATTCTGCTGAACTTGTTTGCGAAAAAAGTGAAAGTTTACAGCAATGTTCTTCATGCGGCTATGAAAAACTGGATTTACACACAAATAAGATGCACCAACATTGTCACAGTAAATGGTTGGTCTTTGAGGGAGTGAAACAAGTAATTCTTTTAGCAGATTTGTCACCCAGTTGGTTTCATCCAGCGCACTTGCAACAGCACGATACTTTGCTTCATTTGATGAGAGAGCAATTGTTCTTTGTTTCCTAGAAGACCAGCTCATAGGATTTTGTCTAAAAAAACAATATGTAACCAGTAGTGGAAGCTCGATCACTCACATCTCCAGCCCAATCCGCAACAGAGTACATGGGTAGATTGAAATCATTACCTCTTTGAATGTGTAGAGCGGACTGAAGTGTTCCTTAGAGAAGTTAATGTCTGGACGAGTAAAAAATAAGTACTGTAGTTTTCCAAGAACTCTCCTATAGCGAGTGGCATCAGTTTGTTCCGCTCCATCATGTAGTTGAGGCACTTCAGTGGCACTCATTGGGGTTTTTGCTGAATTACAGTCCATTATGTTTTCGTCAGAGAGGATTTCATTGATGTAGTTAGACTGTGATAAAGAGGTTCCTTTGGTAGTTCGAAGCACCTCCACTCCAAGAAAGAAGTTTAGATTCCCAAAATCCTTAATGGAAAAACGCCCAGCAAGATGACCAATAACCCGATTTACCTATGAGTTGTGATTCCCTATAATAATTATATTGTCTACATAAACCAGTGCGTAAAAAATGTTGTTTGACACTTTGTAAATAAAGAGTGAGGCATTAGATTCTGACTTGACAAATCCCAGATAAAGAAGAAATGTCTTAAGTTCATTGTACCACGCCCGAGGGGCTTACTTGAGGCCATATATTGCTTTTTTTAGACAACATATATGGGAGGGAAATTGCTCGTACCTGGAGGTTGGACCATGTACACTTCTTCTTCTAAACGACCTTGCAACAACACATGGTTAACATCAAGTTGGTGTAGGGGCTAATTCTGTTGGACAGCAATAGAGAGAACCAAACGTGGCATGATAATCAACTCTAGAACGCCGTGTAAACCCCTTTACAACAAGTCGATCCTTGTAGCGATCAATTGTCCCATCAGCTTTTCTTTTTAACATGTATAACCATTTGCAAGAAACAATGTTTTTTGTGGGGTCATGTGGTACCAAATCCCATGTCTGATTATTCAATAATGCATCAAATTCATTTTTCATTGCTCTTTGCCACTCTGTGTGTTTGTTTGTTTGTTTGAAGTTGGTCGGGATAATGGAAGAGGATAAGTGATCCATAAAGTCAAGATGGTTTTTAGTTTGTAAATGTTGTGCAGCAAATTGATCACAACACAATTTGGAGTAGGAAGAGAAGGTTGTTGAGGTTATGTAGCTTGAGTAGGGTCAGGGGGAGGTTGTAGCGGAAGTGAGGTAAAGGGACAGGCAACGGTGTTTTGGCTAGCAGATGACATTGTTTTATTTCTACGACTGTATACAATTGGAAAAGCTGATGATTGAGGAAATGGGGGATAAAAATAGGTGTCACAGGTATCAGTAGGAACAACAACATTTGTTGGAGGAAAAGGAGAAGTGTTACCTGAACTTGCAGATTCTATTGGAGTGCAGGCAGAGGAGATGGTGTCTTTGAGAGCATTGCTGCTATCTGAACTTCGGATAAGTATGGGGATAAGCAATTCGTTGCTTATGGGAGAAGAAATACTAGGGGATGTTGTTGGGGTAGTGACAGTTGAGTTTTCCCATGCAAGATCTTTGCAAGTTGAAGAAATATTTAAAAATATATTTTGAAAAGGAAAATTATTTTCAAAAAAAATTGACATCACGAGATAAATATATTTTAGAAGATTTCGGATCAAAACATTTGTGACAGTGATGAACTAAGGAAAATCCTAAATATACACATGGTGTTGATCGTGGCTCTAATTTATTTTTTGAATAAGGTTTGAGCCAGGGATGACAAAGACACCCTAAAATTTTTAAGGAATTGTAATCCGGATTATGACCAAACAACATTTGAAAAGGTGATTTATTTTGTAAAAGTGAGCTTGGAAAGCGATTTATCAGATAAACTGCATGTTGACAAGTAAAAGACCAAAGAGTCGATGGAAGTGAAGCTTCATGAAGTAAAGTGCGAGCCGTCTCAATAATATGCCTATGACGTCTTTCAGCAAGACTCTTTGAGGGGTGTATGGAGGGGATAAATGATGTTCAATACCCTGAGATCTTAGGTATGGATCAAGACTTTTATATTCGCCACCACCATCTGTATAGATAGAATTAGCTTTCGTATTAAAATGACGTTCAGTTAATGCTTGAAAGTTTTTGAAAAGGTCTGTAACCTCACTTTTATTCTTTAATGTGTAAAGCCAGGTGTATCGAGTATACTGATCCACAAAAATACAATAGTATAATTTTTTGTCAATCGATTGAACTGGAGAAGGACCCCATAAATCACTAAATATTGTTTGAAATGGTTTGGTACTTGACAAAGTAAAATGTTTAAAAGGATGGAGATGTGCCTTATTCGAGGAACAAGAATTACAAACGGAAATTTTTTCTCGCGAGCAAGGTAGCGAGAATTTATTCAAAAGAAAATGCAACACTCTTGCCTCTGGAAGTGAATAACTCACCCATTGCTTCAAGCTAAGATCTCCCTCAAACTCATTAGGCTTTCTCCTAGTCAACGTTTCCAACTCGCACTAGTAAAGTTGTATTAATTGCCAATTACCTTCATCTATGAGATATAACACCTTTCACTACTTAGTTGGTGTAGGAACCGATCAAGATGTTTAATCTGACTAATAATTTGGTCTGCTATAAGAGGATCATTCATTTTTTTTTCCGGTAAGGGAGATTATATAAGCATTTCACTTTTCAGAATTGGACATCATGATTTGTTAATAATATGATTTATGAAGATTTGACAACTCACTTAGTTATATGTTTATTCCAAAGAAATGTATCAAACATGGAGATGTAGATATCTAATGTGGAGAATTTTTGGTCCACCGTATTTTTTGTTCATGGAAATATAATGGAATAATTAGGTTTCAAAAACCTCTTGTTATATGTCTTTCTTGGTTTGAAGACGAACCTTTCAATTTCTTTACTCCAGCTGTCTAATTCAAAAAGCATTATAGATATTGATTGCAGCATGCTTAACTAGATAAGTCAATAGTTGTATTCAATTAGCAATATATATGTTAATTTATTCTTGTTGTGATCTCAGCAACACAAGACATATAGGCAAAAGGCAAGAGGAAGTCCCATAAGCGTGTAGTACATCCTGTATTTTGCTGCTCATCTAATGGATATTCTTCCTAATGTTTACATATGTTCATGGTGCCAGCGTTCTGGAATGATGGCTGAGGATAACTCCGATGAACTAGCAAGTCCAGTAACTAGTGTGAAGAATGACTCTATGGCTGAGGATAACACCGATGAACTAGTAAGTCCAGTGACTAGCGTGAAGAATGACTCTATGGCTGAGGATAACATCGATGAACTAGTGAGTCCAGTAACTAGCGTGAAGAATGACTCTGCTGGAAGTAAGCCAGATAAAATCAGCACAATAAAACCGAGATCTATGAGTAATGGAAACAAGGTTCTTCCCTGCTATCGCAGCTCCTCCTCTACTTCATCTTACAATGCAGGCAATACAAGAAGGCAATCCACTGGGAAGTTGAATGCTCCTGATAGCGGACAAGATACATCAATCATGAAAGTGGCATTAGATTGTTGTGCTAAATCTCCGGCGAGAAGGACTAACATGAAAGATGTTGTAGTGATGCTGCAGAAGATCAAGATTCAACTTCTTGCATGCTAAGTATGTTCTTAGAATCTCTTATCGTTTCAAGTCACTTGTTTGTTGCAAATGTTTGCTAAATTAGTGGAATAATGTAAACATTTCTTTCTTTGCTTTGTTTTAGCACTTGATTTCCTCATAATATTAACGTTGCAAAATGGTGGAACTTGTAAATATAAATTGAATAACAAAAATCAAATTAATCCTCTTGAAAATCTCAAGCAGAATTTTTAAAATTGTTAGAGGAATAAACATGAATACATATAGCAATTAATACAGTAAATGTTTTACATGGAAAATGCTGATGACATATAACATGAAGACAACAAACAGAAAGAGCAATGACAATAAAAGGTAGCTTGGTGCACGAAGCATCTTGCATTCATGCAAGATATAGACAAGTGTCACACCCAAGGATTGTAATACAGGCAGTGTCAGTGACTGATTTCATGACTTGAATATGCTGTGACCTATAGGTCCCTCAACGATAAATGAAGAAGAAAGATAACTATGATCCTAAATTTCACTTATTTCAATACAGTACAAAGTCAACCTCCATTCTTCAAAGATTTTCCGAATTAACCAGTTCTTTACACCACAACTCTTTTTGTTTTCACATTCTTACCTCTAAGTTTTGATTTCTTGATTTTCCACATGTTGCTCATTGCCTTGCCATGTCCAAAACTTCCTGTATTCTGCAGTATCTCCTGACTTAGTGGTTCTAAACCTGCCTTCACTCCTTTAGAGTCTAATCCACAGGTGTACAAGGAGATGAGTTACTGTCTAATGTTTTCTCTTATCAAAGACTGATAGGCAAACTCATGTCATGTATGCTACTATCACAAGACCTGATATTATCTCTGTTGTTCAAACCCTCAGCCAGTTCATGCAACATCCTAAACACTCACATTGGGAGGCTGTTACTAGGGTAGTCAGATACCTCAAGGGTTCATTGGGTTAAGGCATTTGGTTGAAAGCTGACCCTTATGCCACTCTTACTTGTTGGTGTGACTCAGATTGGGCTGCCTACTCTAACACTAGACGTTAAGTTACTGGATATGCTATCTATTTTGGTGGATAACTAATCTCTTGGAAGTCCAAGAAACAACACACTGTGTCCGAATTACTGCTGAAGATGAATATAGAAGCATGGCTTCAGCAGTTGCAGAGGTAACCTGGCTGGTTGGATTATTTCAGGAACTCAATAATCCCATTACCTTGCCCATTTCAGTATTCAGTGATAGCAATTCAGCTATACAATTGGCCAATAATCTTGTGTTTCATGAAAGAACAAAACAAATTGAAATAGATTGCCATTTTATCAGGGACAAGATCAAGAATGGCTTAATACAGGCTACATATGTTAACACTCATGATCAAGTTGCTGAGCTTCTCACCAAGGGATGGAGTCAAGCTCAACATACACACTTGTTAAGCAAGATTGGTGTGGTTAACATAATGCACCCTGCAGCTTGAGGGGGAGTGTTTCAATCCAAAATGCATCAATGCTTGTATATGCAAATGTACAGAGTTACTGTTACAGTGATGAAGTAGTTAGTTAGGTGGTTAATTGTTGAGTCAGCTGCATAGTTAGTTGTAGAAGTTGTTAGACAAGTTGTTAGGTTGTTAGTCGGTTATGCTGAGCTGGCAATGAGCTGAATAGAAGCTCACTCAGCTCAACAATCTGTCTATAAATAAGAGCAACAACAACAATGAAGAGACTAATGGATCAATAAAGTTGAATTTCTCTTTCACATTTTCTCCATTGATCATGAAAGATCTAGCTGTCACCGGTTGGAGACGTAAATAAAGTGTGTTATATATAACACATAAAGCTTTTATTTGAGTTGGTTGCTTTCAAGATATGGTTGTTATTGATGTCAAGATATTGTATAAATGTCAAGATATGGCAGTATTTTTCAGATTGTGTGTTAGTCAATTATTGTAGGTAGAAGCATGATCTTAGGGATATGCTCTTGACCTTTTATGTCTAGCTTTGTGTATATATTATTGATGTAATCTATCATTTTAAGTTTGAAGTGAAATACACTTGCATCATTAACAAGGTATCAAAGCTCTCTTAATTGTAGCAATTTCTACTGTTTTTTTTCTTTTCTCTTTTCCATCCATCTCACTCATTCATTCTAGTTTTACCCATCACTCCTATAATTTTCAGCAACCAGAAAATTTTCCAGCAAAAGCAGATCTACATTGGCTGCTTCTTCTTTTTCCTGCAAGTTTCTTTTTCAGTACAGATCTGAAAAAAATTTTCTACCAGATCTACCGTCATCAAGAGGAGCCTTGATCTTTTCCTTCCTCTGTTTTGATTTTTTTTAACCAATCTTTTTCTTGGTATTTCGTTTTGCTGTCAAAGTCATAATGGCAGAGAAGGGCGAATCTCTAGTAACCAATGTCACATAGAAAATTGAATCAAGTGATTCAAATCAATGTTTTCCTCCATTTCAAGTTCTCCTGTTATTACTACCATGAAATTAGAAGGTAGTAATAATTACACACCATGGTCTTCATCTGTTTAGATGTGGTTTCTGGGACAAGGATATGAGGACCATTTAGTTAAAAATACTAGTGATATTGTTGCGAGTGAAATTACTAAGTGGACTCGAATTGATGCTCAATTATGCAATCTCATATGGAACTCTTTGAATCCTAAATTACTCAATCTATTTCAATATTGTAAAACTTGCTATAAAGTTTGGGCTAAAGCTAAGACTTTGTATACAAATGACATACAACGCATATACAAGGTTGTATCAGACTTGGTGCAACTTCAGCAGAATAATCAAGATATGGCGACTTATTTAGGACAAAAAGAAACCTTGAAAGATCAATTTGATTCTCTCATGCCACTTTCTGAAAGTGTCACCACGCAGGAGCAAAAAACAGATAATTCTTTATGGTTCTAGCGCTGAAAGGACTTCGATCTGATTTGAGTCCTATATGGGACCAAATTTTGGCAAGTTCATTAATTCCTTCCTTAATAGATGTTTCAGCTCAATTATTGCATATTGGTTAAGAAACAAATGATACCAATAATGTCGAGACATCTGTATTAGCTGTGAAAAATGCAAATCTACAGAATCAAAATGTCTAGGAAAGGGGGAACATTAAAACCTCTAGACCCTGTTGCAACTATTGCAATAAGCTAGGACATACTCGACAAACTTGTTGGAAATTGCATGGTCAAACACCACGTACTAACAATTCTAGTACAGCTCACGTGGTTCAGACCGTAAAGACACAGATGGTCAACTTTCCAATTCTATTAATTTGTCTAGAGTAGATTATAGTGCTTACTTGCAGTATAAAGCGGCTACATGACAATCACCTTTATCTGGCACCCCAAAAACTGATTTCTTTGCTTGTCTTACCAGATCTTCACCCTCCTGCCAATGGATATTGGATTCTGGTGCATCTGACCATACCTGTGGTAATCAGAATCTTTTCTCAAATCTTATTCATTCCATAACCCTCACCACAGTTGCCCTTGCTAATGGATCCTGAACTGCAATAAAAGGAATAGGGGACATGAAAATTCTTCCCTTTGTTTCCTTAAACTCAGTTTTATTTGCTCTTGAATGTTCATTTAATTTGATTTTTGTTAGCAAATTAACCAAACACCTAAACTGTAGTTTCACTTTTTTGGCTGAATATGTTGTTGTATAGGACCGGAGAACAGGGAAGACGATTGGAATAGTATATGAGTCATAGGGACTATATCACATGTCAAAATTACCACCACCAGTTGCATTCACTTTTGCTGCCTCAACTGATCTTCTCCACAACCGTTTTGGCCACCCGAAGCTAGCAAAACTTCAAAAATTAATTCCTAGTCTTTCCACTTTGTCTTCATTTGAATGCGAGTCTTGTCAAATTGGAAAATATAGTTGCACTTCATTTCCCAAAAGAGTCAATAAAAGGGCCACATATATGTTTGACATTATTCATTCAGATGTATGGGGTCCTAGTCGTGTTGTTTCAAGTTTAGGATTTCAGTATTTCGTTACCTTTATTGATGATGTTTCTCATTGCACGTGGGTATTTTGAATGGAAAATTGTTCTAAAGTATTCTCTATTTTTCAAAAATTCTATGCTAAAATAAACAATTAATTTGGTGTTTCAATTAAGGTATTATGCAGTGACAATGCAAAGGAGTACTTATCTTCACCCTTTGCTAGTTTCATGTCGTCTAAGGGAATCACTCATCAAACTTCTTGTGCATATACTTCTCAACAAAATGGAGTTGCCGAATGTAAAAATTGACATCTCATTGAGATAGCTCGAACTTTAATCTTACATCATTATGTTCCTCTTCATTTTTGGGGGGATGCTATCCTCACTTCTTGTTATTTGATAAATAGAATGCCTTCTAATGTGTTGCAACAACAAAGTCCTTAGTTCTCTTTCCTGGTCAAAATCTTTATCATCTACCTTTGAGAGTTTTTGGATGTACTTTCTTTTTCAATGATCAATGTAATAGAAATGACAAACTCCAACCGAAATTGATTAAGTGTGTCTTTCTAGGATACTCACATCACCAAAAAGGTTACAAGTGCTATGATCTAAAATCGAATAAATATTTTATCAGTGCAAATGTGACATGTTTTGAAATATCTCCCTATTTTACACTAAGCACTACAAGTAGTAGTTTAATTCCTCAAGTTTTGCTAGTACCCATACTTTCTCTACAACAAATCAGTCTTCCAGACAACCCCCAAACCATTCCTCCCCGTCCTCTTCAAGTATACACCCGACGTGATCGTCCTCTTAACAGTACTAATGATAGTACTATTCCTAGTCCAGATGCATTGGTAGCTCTTGATGACTCATCTCATGCTCCTTCGTCACCTGCTCCAGTCATACCTTCATCAATTGCAGTGACCCTACAAATAGTCATACGCAAAGGTGTACGCACTACTCGAAATCAACAACCAGAGAGATATAACTGTTTAAGTTATCATCGGTAGTCCCTATTATATTATATCTTTGTATCTACCATATCTAATGTACCTATACCAAAGAATGTTAGCGAAGCATTATAACATCCAGGGTGGAGAGATGCTATGATTGAAGAAATGAATGCTTTACAGACCGATAACACCAATTGGTCCAGTTACCGAAGGGGAAATCTACTATTGGAAGTTGATGGATCTATACAGTAAAGGTGGGTTCAGATGTAACAGTTGATCAGCTGAAAGCTCGTCTTGTTGCCAAAGGATACACCCAGATTTAGGTCTTGACTATGGTGACAAGTTCTCTCTAGTTGCCAAAATTTTCTGTTCGACTGCTTATATCCTTGGTAGCAATGCATCATTGTCCACTTCATCAACTAGACATTAAGAATGCCTTTTTGTATGGCGAACTTGGTGATGAAGTTTATATGGAGCAACCTCTCATATTCGTTGCTCAGAGGGAGTCAGACTTAGTTTGCTGTCTCAAACGCTCTTTGTATGGACTCAAGCAATCTTCGAGAGCAAAGTTTGGCAGATTTAGTTCTGTTGTCCAATAGTTCGGGATGTCTTAAAGTAAAGAAGATCACTCTGTTTTCTATCGACATAATGGTCCAGCAAAGAATATTTTTCTGGTCGTTTATGTTGAAGACATTGTCATAACTGGAAATGATCCAGAAGGAATATCTCAGGTAAAACAACATTTGTTCAGTCACTTTCAAACCAAAGATTTGGGGAAGTTAAAGTATTTTTTGGGAATTGAGGTAGCACAATCCAAAACAAGTATTGCTATCTCACAAAGAAAATATGATTTATACATATTAGAGGAGTCATGCATGTTAAATTGCAAACAAATTAACCCTCTTATGGATCCAAATATCAAACTCGTCCCTAGATAAGGGGAGCCATTGAAAGATCCTGGTAGATATAGAAGACCGGTCAATATATTTGGACTATCTTACTATTACACGCCCGGATATTTCATTTGGAGTAAGTGTGGTTAGTCAGTTTCTCCAAGCTCCATGTAAAGATCATTGGGATGTAGTGATTCACATCCTCAGATATATCAAAAAAGCTCTAGGACAAGGATTGTTATATGAAGACAAAGGTCACACAGACATTGTTGGATATTCTTGTGCGGATTGGGCAGGTTCTCCATCTGATAGACACTCTACTTCTGGGTATTGCATCATGATTGGAGGCAATTTAATTTCCTAAAAAAGTAAGAAGCAAGATGTTGTTGCCAGATCTAGTGCAGAAGCTGAATATCGAGCTATAGCCTTTACTACATGCGAGCTTATTTGGCTGAAACAACTTCTCCAAGAATTAAAACGTGTTGAATTCAATCAAATGAACCTTATATGTGATAATCTGACTTCGCTACATATTGCCTCAGATTCAGTTTTTCATGAAAGAACAAAACATATAGAGGTGGATTCTCATTTTATTAGGCAGAAGATTGAGTCTGGATGCATTACCACTAGCTTTGTCGATTCAAATGACCAATTGGAAGATATTCTTACTAAATCACTTAGAGGAGCTCGGATTGAATACATTTGTGGCAAGCTTGGAGCATATTACATGTATGCTCCAGCTTGAGGGGGAGTGTCAAGATATTGTACCAAGGGTATTTTATTGGCCATGGGGAGTATGGACAAGCTTGAAGAATTTTGTGACTCATATTTCATGAGAGGATTAAGCATATTGACATAGATTGACATTTTGTCGGGGAGAAAATCAAATAACAACTGATTCAACCTCAATATATGCACACTACTCATTCCAAACTGCGGATTTGCTCACCATAGGCTGTGGAACTACTAGATGTCTACCAATCTCCAGCTTGTGGGAGAGTATGCTAATCCATTTTTGCTTTGCGGTCTTTTGTTTTTTCGTTTTTTTGCTTTCAAGGGCATTTTCGGCCATTTCTTTTAACTTAAAGAGCTAAAGGAAAAAAATAAATAAATATCACCCCAAAATAATTCATGTGCAAATATACTGTGCTCAGTCCTTAAAATGTTGGGCAAATTGAATGGGTCATCAACCAATTTGAAAATGTTTAGCCATTTTAAAGTAGCTACATCCAATATTGGATTCAAATAAACTTAATATATCTGTGATGCATCCACCACTAACCATAGAAATCATTTATGCTTGTCTTGGTGGAGAATTTTAATTTGCTTTTGCAAAGTTGTGATTATTACTTAACTCGACCCATTCCATGCCCCAAATAACAGGAAAATTCAACTATGACACGAGCCAGTAATCTTTTGGATCCACTAATTTTAGCTTAGAATTTGTAATGATAGTGGCATAGATGAGAAATATTTTTAACGGACGCTATGATGTCATTTCTAATAAGGGATTGGATGACATATTTAAGCCTTTTTCCTTTAATAATTTTGAATTTGCTTTGAAATGTGAGAATTTGAAGAGTTGGATGTTTCTATATTATAATTATGATCTAGTAATGTGACATAAATCTTTGGCCCATTGTATTTTCTTACTGTTGTAAGATGGGTTACACGCGGCACGAACAACACGTGTACCCAGAGGCTATATTTAAAGGGAGATACCGTTGCTATTTAAAGTCTCTAAACAACAACTTTATTGGTCATAACAAGTTCCTTGTAATTTATGCAATTATGGAGAAAGCGTTCACCTCTTTTCTCTTAACTTCCTTGTTGCTTCACTATGTTATGGCTAGTTCAGGCATGACCAAAACCAACATTACTACTGATCAATTGGCTCTTTTTACACTGAAATCCCAAATCGTTTCAGACCCCTTTCATTTCTTGGATGAAAGTTGGTCTTTCACTACGTCCGTTTGCCATTGGGTTGGAGTCACTTGTGGCTCTCACCACCAGAGAGTGAACTCCTTGAATCTGAATTTCAATTCCATAGAGGGCCAGATACCAAAAGTGATTGGAAACCTAAGAGAATTAAAGTTGAGGGGTAACAATCTCATAGGCTCTATTCCTCTGTCGCTCTCGAATGCCTCAAGGTTGGAGACTTTAGATATATCTTATAATTCACTTCAAAGAAACATTCCAGAAGAGATTGGCAATCTTCACAACATGAAAGTTCTATCCATACAAGATAATCAACTTACGGGTTCTATACCTTTCATAATTTTCAATATTTCTAGAATTGAAGTCATTGCATTTAGTGGCAATAGCTTCTCAGGATATCTTCCCTATGGTTTATGCAATGGTCTCCCAACACTCAAAGGGCTATATTTATGGAAAAACAAGCTTTGCGATCATATGCCTACAAGTTTGTCGAATTATTCACAACTTCAAATTTTGGCTTTACCGGATAATGAGTTTGGTGGACCAATGCATAGTGAATTTGGAGGACTGATTAACTTAAAGATATTAGAACTCGGAATGAACCGTTTAACTGGCCCGTTCCATCTAATGAATACTAGCACTATTGTATCTTATAACTTCAGAATTTTATTTTTTTACACATTAATTTTAGGGATAATTCCACAAGAAATTGAAAATCTTGTTAATTTGGTAGAGTAAGCTATGGAGAAAAACCAGATTACCGGCTATGTCCCGATCCCCATATTCAATATCTCATTGTTGCAAATTTTGTCTGTGTGGGAGAACAATCTTAGTGGATTCTTACCACGGGAGATAAAAAGTCTCATTGAGTTGGAGGAACTTTGTCTTGCATTTAATAGTTTTGGTGGTTCACTCCCAATGGAGAGCTTCAACATATCCGGGAGTAATTGATCTTACAAACAACAATCTATCTGGAAGCCTCCCACCAAACATGGGTTCTATCTTACCCAACATTGAAGAGCTTTATATGGACAACTTAACCAATCTTGTTGGGACTATTCCTCATTCCATCTCCAATTGTTCAAAACTTACTATTCTAGAGTTTTCAAGAAACAAACTCATAGGCTTGATTCCCAACTCACTTGGATATTTGACTCATCTACAGTATCTAAATTTAGGGGGAAACAATTTAACCAAGGACTCATCATTAAGCTTCCTAACCTCCTTATGCAATTGCAGAAAATTAACAACTCTAGCTCTATATTTGAATCCTCTAAACCGCATACTTCCTTCCTCCGCGGGGAACCTTTCCACATCTTTGAGAACATTTGTTGCCTACAGTTGTAAGATCAAAGGGAGAATTCCAAATGAATTTGGGAACTTAAGCAGCTTATTAGACCTTAATCTTTTAGCAAACAGCTTGGCTGGATCGATTCCCACAACAATTGGCAACTTGAGAAACCTTCAGCGCTTCAACTTGAGTAACAACAAACTTAAAGGATTTATTGGTGATCATATATGTAAATTGCAGCATTTGGGTGATATTTACTTGGGTCGAAATCAACTTTCAGGATCTCTTCCTAACTGTTTAGGGAATATTACTATCCTTAGGGAGATACATCTGGGTTCCAATAAATTGAGTTCCAATATACCACCAAGCTTAGGGAACATTCTAGATCTAGTGGTTTTTGACTTATCGTCAAACAACATGGCAGGTTCTTTACCTCTAGAAATTGGAAATCTAAAGGCAGTGACACTGATAGATCTGTCAATGAATAAATTTTCAAATAGAATTCCAAGAGAAATTGGAGGATTGCAGAATCTGGCACACCTTTCTTTGAGACGCAATAAGTTGCAAGGAGCTATACCTGACTCAATGAGAAACACGGTAAGTTTGGAATTCCTAGATCTTTCTCATAACAATATATCTGGAATTATTCCTAAGTTTTTGGAGAAACTTCAAAACCTGAAGTATTTCAATGTTTCTTTCAATAAATTGTATGGTGAAACACCCTCGGGAGGTCCTTTAAAGAACCTCTCGAGTCAGTTTTTCATCTACAATGAAGCATTGTGTGGGTCTTCAAGTTTTGGTGTCCCTCCATGCCCCACTTCATCAAAGCATAGATCTAATAGGTAAAAGAGCTCCTCAACAACCTGATTCATTGGCTTCATAACAAGAGAAAGAATTTCATACTATGAACTGCTCCCAGAAACTGATGTGTTTAGCGATAGTAATCGGATTGGTTCCGGAAGTTTTGGCTCTGTTTACAAAGGCGTTCTCAGAAGTGGAACTGCTATTGCATTTAAAGTGTTCAATCTGCAACTAGATGCGGCATTCAAGAGCTTTGATACAGAATGTGAAGTTCTGTGCAGCCTTCGCCATAGGATAATCTCGTAAGAGTCATAACTAGTTGTTCCAACCATGATTTTAAGGCTTTAGTGCTCGAGTATATGCCAAATGGAAGTATTGAGAAGTATTTGTATTTGCACAACTACTTCCTCCACATCAAGCAGAGACTAAGCATAATGATAGATGTGTCATGTGCTTTGGAATATCTTCACCATGTGATACCAAACGGTATCTACAAGAGCACAAAATAGTCCACAAACTCACAAAAACAGTCCACACATACAAGACACCAAGCGGAAGCAACAAACACAAACTTGAAAGATAAAGAAGATAGATGACACAAAGAGAATACGAAATGTAGCAACTAAAGAGTGTATCACACTCTAAAACCTCTACAAATCACATTAACAAGCACCAAGTTCTTACGCAAACACAAGAGGGACTCGCTTCACTCAAGCACTCACGTTTCTAGCCGTTTCACACCACAAGTGGAACCTTTCACTTGTGATGTTCAAAGTTGGTGGTCTACTCTCTTATTGAGAGGAAAATGGTGTTTCAATGTTACAATCTTCATTCCAAAAATAAGCTAACTAAGCAAATAAGACTAAGGAGTTCTACTTATAGTCTATTACAAAAGAAATGGGAAATGACACCTTTACCCTAAATGAAGGGGCTGGGTTTGGAGTGTATAAATGGGGTTGCGTTGTAGTGTTTTTATGACACTCAAGGCATGTCTTCACACTTTAATACATACACTCCCTTGGAAAAACTTTAAGACATGCTCAAACACATCCATCTTCATGAATGTACCTTGAAGACATTGTAGTTCCCGAGCTTGGCTCCTAGGGAATGGTCTTGAGCTCTCAATACCCGTTTGCCACTCTTTTGCAAAGGTTTTCACACTCTTCCCTATTCTTGGATATGGTTTGAGTATGGCTGCTTGTGCTTGTACCCTCTTTGCACTTGTATCACTTGTAATCCTTGTTCTCTTTACGCTTGTATCATCCTCTCCATCTTGAAAGGAATTTGTCCTCAAATTTACACCATGCAAAACAAAAGAGAGGGACCTAAGCACACAATCGTCATGGTATGAGGGTTAGCATTAGTGTCACAAATTATTTAATCATGTCAAGGGGGTACACTTTTAGAATACATCCAACAATCCTTTGTTATGATCATGAAACACTTACTACAAGCATCACAAAGGACTTGGCTAAGATAGACATCAAGGGAAGAGGAGTGCAACACAAGACCATCACATATATCAATAAGCCAAGGTTGTTCTCATTTGAAATACATCTACAGGTCCTTTGTGTGTGACATGAAAAACTTAGCATGAATGGGACAAAGAATATGGTTTTGGAAAATACCAAGAGATAAGGAAACCATAATGGTATTGATGTCCTTACTACACCCAAAAAGTAAGACTAACTTTGGCTTAGGAACCATAAGATACATTTGTTTCATTACCTCCACAAAGAACCTCATCAAATATGGGCCACTATTGATACTAAGGTCCACCTTACCCATATATCATTATCATTCAAACAAGGAAACTAGCCACCAAACTTACTACCTCTACACAATACACATTCAAAATTAACATGGTTATCATCATAGGTAAAGAAGTAGTATAGGAAGGAATCAAGTGTAAAGACTTCATGCCGAGGGGGTACACATTTAAAATACAACCTGCAATCCTTTGTTTTGACAATGAAACATTTAGTATGAGCATTAAAATGATAGGGATAAGGCAAACATAAAAGGGGAATGAGCACAAACTGGGACAATTCCTTTCCCACCCCACTAATGCACCAAGATCAAATGGATGAAGTAGCCAAGTGCATAAGCCGAGGCTACTCATTCCTTTTACTAGAGAATCAAGCCCACAATCACCCAAGGCATTCCTCATAACTTTGACATACACATGATCATTATGAACAAGAATAATATCATGGATTTCATCACAGAAGTTGAAAGGACCATATTCATTATCTAGATCAACATTACAAGCATCAACACTAACTTGAAAATTTTTAATCATACCATTTACATGTTCAAGTAGTGAGCTATTCTTAGGATCACATTGATCATTATACACACCCGAAATACTATCACGGAAGGACGCTTGTACTTCTACACTATCTATACCCAAAACCACATCAACTTGGCTACTAATATCCATATCACAACTCTTTAAACATAAGGGAGTGTAAAGTGTACCAATTTTACCTTGGTTTGTACTAGGGCAGCCCACTTGCATTGAATTCTCGTCCAAGAATGCAATTGGAACACCAACATGTTTGGGATGGATTTCTTTTGGATTTTCCTTTGGGAATATATCATCTTGTACCTGCACATAAGAAGAACCAATGCTAGGAAAAATGCTAGCACTTGGGTTAGTGAGTAACAAGGGTTCTTTGTGGATAAAATCCACAATCAAGCATTTTTTTCCTCTTTCAACTTCACTACCCATGGATTCCCTTTCGCTTTCCCTCTTTTCTTTACATTCTTCTTGTTCCTCACCATCAAATTTCTGTCCATATTGAGGTTTGGAGTCATTCTCCTCGGAGTCTAACTCTCCCTCTTTTTTCTACTTGGACGGGGTATTTCCGGGTTAGTGTAGCTTGGGAAGGAGACATTGGATTTAGTAGAGTGTAGGGTCTTTTAATTGGAGGATTTTGGAGTGGAGGATTCGGGTTTAGGGATGGAATTTTGGTTCCAAGTCCTCCTTGTGGAACTTGGTGGAGTGAGGAACGACTAGGTCCATCTTGTTCCCGGATTTGGGAGTAAAGATTGACTTGGTTTGTAGCACTTGGTGGATACAATCTTTGGTGAAAGGTCTTGGGAGTAATAGTAGGTGAGATGTTTTGAGGGGTATGCGGTCGAGAACTCCTTTGGCTTTCCACCCTTTCCAACTTTCACTCGTTGAGGCCACATCCGAACCCAACTTCTCAACATTTGCCTTCATCCTAGCCACACCTCGAGACAAGGTTTCAAGACTAGCTAAGAGGACATTCATAATATTATTGTACACGGTGGGAGCATTAGAATTTTTGGGTTCAATCTGCAATTGTACCAGTAAAACAAGCAAACTTTAGTTCAAAATACGCTCACACATTCTTCACACTCGGTTTTCTCACTTGTTTCTTCAAGTGTTATAAGCTGGCTATCAACTTGTGAGAACTTGGGAATGAGTCTACTCTTGAGTTAGAATGGATTTCGGTTTTGAAAAATCAAGGAAGTTTCGTACGCACTTGAACCAAGAACAACTACGAATTGTAAATGAGCAAAGCACCACAAAGAACGTTGGCACGAATACGTACTCGAAAACTAGTTCACAACTTAGTAGGTTGTTACTTAGTTGCCAACTAGTGTAGGAGAAAACTAGTAGATACAAGGAAAGAAACTTGGAAGGTCCTATGACTTGAGTTTTGTTGTTGATGTGGCCTACAATTTTAATTTTTGGCCGTTTGGTGTTGTTGATTAGTTGATGTTTGATGTTGTGCAACTTGAATGATTCAATTTTGTTTGTTTGGTGAGGCTTTTTCGGTTTTTGGAATGAAAGACAAGGCCTTGGACTCTTTTTTAAAAGGCCAAAAAGGTGTCAATAAACTTCTCACCAACTTGCACCAAAATGGCAAAACACCTTTTTGCTTTGGCTTTGTCCCTTTCCTCTTTTGGTTCTTCTTGAAAGAGGTTTTGACACTCTTTGGGTAAGGGAGCTTTTGGGAGGTCTTTTGTTGATTTGCTTCTTTGGGTGTCGTCTTGAAATTATTTTCAAGACAAACACAAGACTTAACCTCTCTCTTCCCCTTTTCAAATCAAACAAATCTTTTGTTGAACATTCACCTCAAGAACATTATGAACAACAATAAGAACACTTATGAACAACAACAATATTCAAGCCATCCAACCCTTCAACAACACTAAACAAAGGCTCAAATCGTGGAACTTAGACTCAAGTGTGCTAGGGAAACAACAAGCTAACCCATGAAACTACTTAAGACAAGCAAAATAACACCTAAATATATGGTTCAAATTTCGGCCAAGACACACAAACAAGACACAATTTCTCTGCCAAGGTACAAAAATGGGAACAACTCTTTTTTTGTGAGATTTTTTATTTTGGACACCTCTTCTAGTGTTTGGAAACAAAGATCTAACACTATAGCACACAAAACACAGAAAATTCAAGACCAAAATTTCGGCCAAGAACAAAAAAAATTGGACAGCTTCACTATTTTTGAGTTTTCCAGCTTTTCAACACCTTTTTTTTTTTTTTTTTAATTTTTCAAGTGAACAAGCCCAAGATTGTTCTCCTGGGAATGAAATCAATGATGGCTCTGATACCAAATGATACCAAACGGTATCTACAAGAGCACAAAATAACAAAAATAGTCTACACATACAAGATACCAAGCGGAAACAACAAACACAAACTTGAAAGATAAAGAAGATAGATAACTTGACACAAAGAGAATATGAAATGTAGCAACTAAAGAGTGTATAAAACTCTAAATCCTCTCCAAATAAAATTAACAATAACCATGTTCTTACGCAAACACAAGAAGAACTCGCTTAACTCAAGCACTCACGTTTCTAGCCGTTTCACAACACAAGTGGAACCTTTCACTTATGATGTTCAAAGTTGGTGGTCTACTCTCTTCTTGAGTGGAAAATGGTGTTTCAATGTTACAATCTTCATTCCAAAAATAATCTAACTAAGCAAATAAGACTTGGGAATTCTACTTATAGTCTATTACAAAAGAGATGGAAAATGACACCTTTACCATTAATGAAGGGGGTGGGTTTGGAGTGTATAAATGGGGTTGCGTTGTAGTGTTTTTATGACACTCAAGGCATGTCTTCACACTTTAATACATACACTCCCTTGGAAAAACTTTAAGACATGCTCAAACATATCCATCTTCATGAATGTGCCTTGAAGACGTAGTTCCCGAGCTTGGCTCCTAGGGAATGGTCTTGAGATCTCGATACCCATTTGTCACTCTTTTGCAAAGGTCTTCACGCTCTTCCCTCTTCTTGGATATGGTTCGAGTATGGCTTCTTGTTCTTGTACCTTCTTTGCACTCGTATCACTTGTAATCCTTATGCTCTTTACGCTTGTATCACCATGGGTGCTCGTTGCCTGTGATTCACTATGACGTGAAGCCTAGTAACTTCTTGCTGGATGATGATATGGTTGCCCACCTAAGTGATTTTGGCATTTCAAAACTACTTGGTGAAGATCAGGGTGATTTGTACACTAAAACCTTAGCAACATTCGGGTATATTACACCGGGTTCGTCTCTCTGTTTTGCTAATTATTTGAACATTGATTATTCATCCTCTTTTCACCACCAAAGAATTATTACATCTTTAAATGAATTGTTTGATTGTAGAGTATGGACTGGAAGGACTAGTGTCAACAAAGTGTGATGTCTACAGTTATGAGATCATGTTGTTTGAAACGTTTACTAGGAGAAAGCCTAATGAGTTTGAGGGAGATCTTAGCTTGAAGCAATGGGTGAGTTATTCACTTCCAGATGCTGTAATGGAGGTTGTAGATGCCAACTTGTTAACATCAACTGGTGATCACTTAAAGAAAGAGCTAGATGTTGTCGCATCAATCATGAAAAATGCATTAGATTGTTGAAATAAATCTCCAACAATAAGGACCAATATGAAAGATGTTGTAGGGATGCTACAGAAGATCAAGATTCAAATTCTAGCATGTTGAGGATATTGTTGGAATATGTTGTTCCAAATAATTTGTTTGCTACAAATATTTGATTAGTTATGGATTCCTATAATATTTTTTGAAACTTATTATGAAGTTAGTAGGTTCATATTAGTTGGTTATCACATTTTTCTGTTATAAGAAGTTAGTTATCATTGACACTGTTACATTGATTTGTTGGTTTGTTAGTCGAAGTTGTTAGCTGAGTGTAGAGTTAGTTCGTGGGCTGTTAGTGAGCTATCAGGAAGCTTCTAGATGCTTATGTGCTAAGCATCTGAGTGAGCCTATAAATAGAAGAGATCACCTCACATTGTAACTAACTTTTGATACATACAATTCCCATCTTAGCTAATCTTTCTCTTTTATTCTCTTCTTCTCTTCTTCTCTTCTTCTCTCTCAACTCAGTAGCTGCTACAATGGCAGCTCTGTACGAGTGTGTAAGTTTATGATAGCTATTTCAACATGGTATCAGAGCCACGAAGATCATGGAACTAGAGAAACAACAATCGAGTGTGAATACATCATCAATACAGTGAGTTTTTTTCTGTGATTTTTGGTTGTGACCTAATAAGCTGAGAAGAGATAGATCTTTATTTGTGAGTCATAAATATTTGATTACAAGATGCAAACTTTGAGATTGTTTGATCGTTTATGATTTCTACTTAGTTGTAACCTGTAAAGTAGACATGGCACCTAAAATTGATCCTAGTGATCCTCTATGGTTTTATAACTGGTAATTGCAACAAGGATATATATAGAGAAGAGTTACATCAGTGGGAGACATGTAATGCAGTGGTTTTGTCATGGATGATGACCTCAGTCAGTGCAGAGTTACTTAGTGGTATTGTGTGGGAAGATCTTAAAAAGAGATTTGACAAAGTGAATCGTATGAGATTATATCAGTTACAAAGGTAAATCAACAACTTATACCAAGGCACTAATTCAGTTTCAACCTACTTCACTAAGCTTAAGAACTTGTGGAGTGAACATGATGCTATGATACCAGCTCCCTCATGTAATTGTCCTAAGTCTAAGGAGTATTCAGAACACTTGTATCAGTTGAGGTTGATACAATTCCTAAGTGGACTAAATAACACTTATGATCAAGTAAAGAGATATTGATGAAGGGAACGACAACTACACTTAACCAAGCATATGCAATGATCATTGAGGATGAGATCCAGCAACTTGCTTGTGCTATAACTATTAGTGACAGAACTGAGCCTATTTCTATGAAAGTACATAGAAATTATGCAGACTCTGGACATGGAAGCAAAAATCAGGCATCAACCTGTTATGGAGGACAAGGGTATAAAGGTAAGAGGTGTGATTATTGCAACTTTACTGGGCATACAAGAGAAAGTTGCTACATGCTACATGGATATCCAAGTGATTGGACAAAAAAGAAGAAGAGAAATTATAATAATCCAAGAGGAGTGTCAAACCAAGCTTTCTACAATGGTGTAGGTAAAGGTGGTGGATATGGCTATGGACAACCAGCTGCTAGTAAAAGCAATAGCCAGTTATCAGCTCACAATTTTATTGGACCTCAGGTAGAGAAAACATGTTTGGATGATCAACCAAGTAACCAGGGAGAGAAAAAAGGACAACAATAATGCTGGTCTTTCAAAGGGACAAGGATTTTTAGAAGATGAATACAAACAGATCATAGCATTGATCAACAAAGAAACACATGACTCTGAGCTGACTAATATGATAGGTACTATTACTTGTCTTTCTAGTCATGTTGTTCCACATGAATGGATAGTGGACTCTGCATCCACACACCATGTGAAAGCACACAAGGATGTACTATCACATTATCAAAAAATGAGCAACACAGTATGTGATAAAGTAAACCTGCCCATTAGAGATAAGGTAAATATATCACATGTAGGAGAAGCACAGGTGCTAAATAATGAGGTTATAAGGGATGTATTGTATGTTCCTGATTTCAAACTAAACTTGTTGTTAGTATCTAATATAACTAAACAACTCTCTTGTTTTGTGTCATTCTATCCTGACTTCTGTGTGTTTCAGGACCTTCACAGTGGCAAGGTGAAGGGAATTGGTAAGTAAAAGGAAGGATTGTACATCCTCAAGAGTGTAAGTGGAATGAATAGACTACTTAATAATATGGCTTATCAAAATCAGGTTCCATAAGTAGAGATGCATGACTGTAGTTTGTGGCATATGAGGCTGGTACATCCCTCTTCCCAGGCATTAAGAACACTCAATTTTTAAGACATAATGTTAATGTAGATATTCTGAATAAGTGTAATGTTTGTCCATTAGCTAAACAAACTAGACAAATCTTTCCTGTTAGTACATCTAGAGCTACAAAATGTTTTGACATTGTGCATATGGATCTTTGGGGGACATATAAGACACCTACTTTTGACAAGAAATACTACTTCTTGACTGTTGTTGATGATCATAGCAGATATACCTGGTTGCATTTGCTACAATTAAAGTCCGAATATGTTGCAGCCATAAGTTTTCTTTTTACTCTAATTAAGAATTAATTTGGTGCTCAAGTGAAAGTACTGAGGTCAGATAATGGTACAGAGTTCATTAATTCTAAGTGTAAAGAGTTTTTTCAATCTTTAGGTATAATAAATCAAAGTAGATGCCCATACACACCACAACAGAATGGTGTGGTTGAGAGAAAATATAGGCTGATACTGAATTTTGCAAGAGCCATCAGGTTTCTATCACAGATACCAATTAGGTTTAGGGTTTAAATGTTAAGGCTGATGTGTATCTTATTAACAGGTTACCATCTTCAGCTATTGAGGCTAAAAGTCCTTATGAAGTATTTTTTTGCAAGGTCCCATCATTGACACACTTGAGAGTTATTGGTTGCAAGTGTTATGCCTCAGCACTACCGAAAGATGATAAGCTCTCAGAAAGAGCTAAGGTTGAAGTCTTAATGGGTTATTCTACTACTCAAAAGGGTTACATCTTGCTGGATTGGTGTACTAACAAGTTTTTTACCACAAGATATGTAGTGTTCAAAGAAGATTAATTCCCTTTTGTGGAGGAGCCCACCTCAGAATCATCTGCAGATTTCCTTAAGATGAATTTATCCATTCGTGTTGAGGTAGAAATAGAAGCTTACACAGATGCAGATAATCAATCATATGAACCACAAGAGGAAGGTACACTTTCACAGCATCCTGATAATAATCATGATGAAGAAACTCACAACTTATCCAGTACAGATGAGTCATCCTCATTACCTACAGTTGCTCCAAGAAGATTATCAAGAGTCATCAAACAACCTGCTTGGTTGCTGGACTATGCATCACCAGAGAAAAGAAAGGGAACTAGATATTCTATGGAAAACTATCTCTCTTATGAAAATACTAGTTCAAAATACCAAAGTTTTCTGTCTACTTTGTCAGAAGAAGTTGAACCACAATCTTACAATGAGGCTAGTAGAGACAAGAGGTGGATTGAAGCTATAGAACAGGAAGTTAGAGCCCTTAAATACAATCACACATGGGAAGTAGTTGATATTTCTCTAGAAAAGAATATAATTGGATCAAAATGGGTGTACAAGATCAAGTACAAAGCCAATGAAGAGATAGAAAGGTCTAAGGCAAGGTTAGTGGCCAAAAGTTATAGCCAACAAGATGGATTGGACTACCATGGCACTTTTTCTCCAGTGGACAAAATGGTTATAGTGAGAAGTGTCATTGCTTTGGCAGTATCAAGAGGATGGTGCATGTACCAGATAGATGTTTACAATGCATTTCTACAAAGTGATCTAGAGGAGAAAGTATATATGGATATACCAGATGGTTTCAAGGAGGGAAGGAAACACAAAGTTTGTAGACTGATTAATTCACTATATGGACTTAAGTAAGCATCAAGGTAGTGAAATATAAAGCTTACTGCAACATTCCTCAAGGTAGGATTTATTCAAAGTCGCTATGGCTATTCACTCTTTACCTTAAAGAAGTCAGAAGGAATGGTGATAGTTCTGGTTTTATGTGGATGATGTTCTAATAACAGGTGACAATGCAGACATGATAAATGCAGCAAAAGACACTCTCCATCAGCAATTCAAACTCAAGGATCTAGGTAAGATTAAGCACTTCTTAGGCATTGAAGTGTTAAGGTTTGCAAGTGGAGTTATATTGAATAAAAGGAAGTATATATTGGAGCTTATATCTGACATAGGACTAGCTGGTACTAAGCCATCTCTCACTCCATTAAAGACTAATATCAAGTTAACTTCTATTGAAGTGGATGAGGCTATAGGTGTTAAAGGAGATGTAGTTTTAAGGGATATGACATCATTCCAAAGACTGGTTGGAAAGTTGATGTATGCAACTATAACAAGACCTGATATCAGTTATGCAGTATAAACACTTAGTCAGTTTATGCAACATCCTAAAAAGTCACATCTGGAAGCTACAAATAGGGTGATAAGGTATCTAAAAGGTACTGTAGGACAAGGTATATGGCTCAAGGCACAACCCATTGCAAAACTGGTTTGATGGAGGTTGCATGTCCAAACACTAGAAGATCTGTAACAGGTTATGTAGTGCAATTTAGTGGATCTTTGATATCTTGGAAGTCTAAGAAACAACACACTATTTCAAGAAGCTCAGCTGAGGCTAGATATAGGAGCATGCCCTTAGCTTTGGAAGAAGTAACATGGTTGGAAGGACTGTTTGCAGAACTAGGGGTCCCTATTGCTAAGCCTATTACCATCTATAGTGATAGCAAATCAGCTATCCAACTGGCTGCAAATCCTATATTTTATGAGAGGACCAAACATATTGAAGTGTACTGTCACTTTATCAGAGACAAGATAAAGGAGGGGTTGATTCAACCCATGTATGTTCAGAGTGGTCAACAGATGGCAGACATTCTGACCAAGAGTTTGAGCCATGATCAACATTTACATTTATAAAGCAAGCATGATGTGCTTCATATTTTGCACCTTGCAGCTTGAGGGGGAGTGCTGAAACTTATTATGAAGTTAGTAGGTTCATATTAGTTGGTTATCACATTTTTCTGTTATAAGTAGTTAGTTAGCATTGACACTGTTACATTGATTTGTTGGTTTGTTAGTCGAAGTTGTTAGCTGAGTGTAGAGTTAGTTAGTGAGTTTTTAGGAAGCTTCTAGATCCTCATGTTCTAAGCATGTGAGTGAGTCTATAAATAGACGAGATCACCTCACATTGTAACTAACTTTTGATACATACAATTCCCATCTAAGCTAATCTTTCTCTCCTCTTCTCTTCTTCTCTTCTTTTCTCTGAACTCAGTAGCTGCTACAATGGCAGCTCTGTACGAGTGTCTGAGTTTATGATAGATATTTCAACAATATTGCTTATTTATTTTTTTTAGCACTGTATTTGTGCATGATTCTGTTTTCAGAAATTCTAGCTGGTTGAATAAATCTCACTATTTCCTTTTTACAAAAAACTAAACTGATAATCAAAATCATGAAATAGAATGATTTATTTTTGTAAGTCTTAAAGGGATCTTAACATGTTGGAGTGTGAAAAATCCCAATTTCTGCTTCCTCTCCACTTAAGTTTGTCCTTCAGTGCCAAATTACAAATAAAATGTCTTCGGCATACGATTTACAGGGAGACTGCTCATCTGGAATTTATATCGCGCAGCCTTTTGACAGAAATTCACACAAGTGAGGTCCGGGGAGGATACAGTGTACGCAAACCTTAAACCCTACCTTGGGAGATTGAGATGTTGTTCTCGATAGATCCTCGGCTCAAGGAAAAATAAAAGAAATTCAACGCAGGTCGGAGGGGAAAAAATTAACAGGAGAGAAAAGCAATTGCTGAAATAAAGAGACCATTTTAAAGAGCCTACAATATTTGTACATTTCCATGAATCTTAATAGGGACAAACCTAAAAAGCCGAAGGCATAGGGATGAAGCAGATAAATCAGGATACTGAAAATAAAATCTAGCAGAAGTGAACTGTCATTGGTCGTACGACTTAGCTCTTGCTTTCTAATCAAGGAAATTTTGAGATGGAGGTCCATTTTTCTCGATCTTTGTACTTTTTGTAGTAGCTAATTCTTCTTTTATACATAGTTTTACTGACAATACACAGTCTTAGATCATTATTCTCATGAGCAGGATGCTAGCTTAGGCGTCCCTTTGCACGCCTTCATTAACTCTTTAGGAAGCATCTGCACCCTGATAATTTGATAAACGACCCATGAAATTTTTAATGATTGTTGTAGGACTTAGTCATCTTTAGACGAAAAAATTGTTTTTCAGGATTGATCATTGCGTATTATCAGTTTTCAACTGTTGTATTTCCTATCAAAATGGCTTATGGACTTCTTCCTAAGACGTAATCATGATTCCATTTCAAAAGCTCCTTTATACCAGTAGCACAAACTCAAAATATCAGCAAAGTGAAAAGTAGATGAGCAACATAAAAAATGTTGAAATATGATAGTTCAAGAGACAAAAAACAAAAAGATGTAGCAGAATATCTGACACTTATAGACATTGTCCAATTTAAATATGGATTAGACAATTAATCAGTCACAAAATCAATAGTTGAGTTTATCTTCATAGTGACCCTGTATTCCTGTCAGAGGTTGTTGCGTAACTTGAATCTATAACCTCCTTAACAGCTTTACCTGTCTCAGTTCAAAATTAAACTACTGATATCTCAAAATTCAAACTATATCACATAAATTGACACAAAAAGAGTATATTCAATCCGACCCTGTATTTCTGTCAGAGTGTAGGTCGAATAGATAATCGATCTGTCCATTTATAGGTCGGATCGATAATCGATCTATCGGATTGATAATCGATCTGTTCATATATAGGTTGAATCGATAATCAATTTATTTGAATCGACAATCGATTTGTCGGATCGATAATCAATCTATAAAATGGATCATTCCCCCCCCATCCAAAAAAAAACTTATTAACTATTTAATTAAAAAGAATGTCAAGATTATAAACAGCTTTAATAAATGATAACTAGGATTATTATATTATAGGATAATAATAAGTTAAAATCAGTAATAATTTTTATTAAAAACAAACTACCAACATGATTGGGATCAACAACATTAGCTTCAATGGAAAATAAATCAGCAGTCAAATGCAACCCCTTCTTAACCAAGTAATCATGCACATACTTGTCAAACCTAAAAATTTCCAATAGAGAATCATAAATTATTTTATTTTGTGGCGCAATCGAAATTTTGAGATACATAAAACATTTAATTTTTATGAAATAAAATTTATATAATTAATAAATTTAAGCATTTAAAAGGTAGATAAAAAAATTTCAATCAAAAAATAATTTAATTGACTCTCCAATTTATACTGTGCCACGTAGTTTGAACGGAGAAAGTGAAATGATTATTATTAAAATTTTCCCTTGTGTTATTTTAAATTGGTCAATTTTATCATTTATTAGATTTTTGTGTCTATTGTTTGCCTTGGAATTAATGAATTGTGTCATATTTAATCCTATCATTCATTGAGGTCTCATTTGATTAAGTGGACTTTTAAGTGTCCAAATTATTTAGGAAAAAAGTAGTTACTCCTATTTAATCTTTAAAATTGGATTAAAATTTAATGTTATCTCATTACAATTACAATAATAATAACATATATCCAGTGTAATTTTATAGATGGAGTCTGAAAAGAGTGATGTATATGTTATTTTATTTCTTAGTCAAAAATTGAGGAATTAAGATTTCTTGGTCACTTATAAATAAATAAATAACATAAAATGGTCTTTTCAAATCTCATTTGAGTAAATATTAAGATCTTTCATAAAAAAGACCTAAAATTAAAGGAATTGTAAGTGACCTAAAATATCAATGCGCTCACAAAAAAATTGAACAAGTTTTAATCCTATTAATTTATTAATTCGGCCCGATTTAATCCTTTGAAATGTAACCCAATTTTTTACTTAAAAACCCCCTAGTAAGACTTTATTTAGTCCACACTCATCTCATATCACTTGTTTCAATCAAAATATATACAAGAACAAAGAGAGAAGTTAGTAGAGAAAATTGAAGGAAAGGTAACTTTTAAGTCTTGAATGAAGGATTGGTGACATTGACCAATAGATAGGGTCAAACATCATTAGAAAACTTGATTAAATTAATTGTAGACTTGATTAATATTTTCAAAACTTTCTAATCTTTTCAAAAATACAAATCAACCAAACCCACGCCCCTCTTCAATCCAAATTAACCACTCTTTCCTCTCTCCCCAGCTTCTCTCAACTCTCTCCCAACCAACAGTTCTGCAAAATTTCTCCCTTCAACCTCTGGCGACAAATAGTCGGGCGATTTCCTTTTTGACTTTCAACTGTCAATCGACGTGAATACTTTTCCAGCGACAACAACTTCGAGTTTTTTGTCCTCCCATTTCCTTTTTCACAGGTAAAAAATTATGAAGAAATCGAGGAACTTAAGCCAACTACTCTTCTGATATTGAAATGTAGACTGAATAAAATCCTAATTTTTGGCATTTTTGCATTTCTTCTTGTTGTTGTTGTACTGTTGATTCGAATTTGTTGGTGATTTTTGGTCACAGTTGATGTTGTTAGTGTGTGTGTGCATGTGATGTGTTGGTGTTGCTGGGTTGATTTGTTGTTTGTATTGATAGAAATGGTATTGAAACAGTTGAAACATCTGATGTAATAGATGAAACATATGATGCAACAGATGAAAAATCTGATGGAACTATGAAAATCTGATGCAACAGGCGATCAATCTAACAAATCATTCATTTATTGCGACTGATGACTCTTCTGTTTGGAATAAATCTAAATAATATTGATCCAATAGATAACTGATTAGTGATCTTTTTTTATTCTTTCCAATGGTTTACTCTTCATTTTGCAACAGATTAGGACTTTTTATTCTTTTAAATGGTTTACTCATCTGTTGCAATAGGTCGGTTATCTGTTGCAGAAGATAACATGCCTGGTGCAACAAATTAGTGATCTATTTTTATTCTTTCCAACGGTTTACTCATCCGTTGCAACAGGTCGATTATATGTTGCAACAGATAAAAATATCTGGTGCAACAGATTAGTGATCTATTTTTATAGTTTCCAATGGATTACTTATCCGTTGTAATGGGTTAGTTATGTGTTTCATCAGATAAAATACCAGGTGCAATAGATAGTGCTATTTTTATGGTTCCTATGGATTACTCAGTCGTTGCAATAGGTCAGTTATATGTTGAAACAGATAACATACCTATTGCAACAGATTAGTTGTCTGTTGGAACTGTTATATTACTGTTATGCATTAATTAATTATAATCTATGTTATGTTCCTATTAATTTAAGATAACATAGCTCCCAAAATAAAAGAAATCGAATCAAGTCCAAGTATATAAATAAGTGCAGCAGCTCAGCTACATCCACCACTCTATGAGCTTGCTTTACAAGCGTTATCTCAATCAGGAGCAGAGGATAATGAACACGGGAAGAAGGAATCTTTAAAAAGAGATGATCCAAATACTAATAGCCCTTTCACCAAAGAGTTGGTCAAAACCTTCAGCATTGATCGTTACCCTATGAGAATGCAGTGCGATGGTGTCACAGATTTAATGGGTGATCTCGTGGTTAAGTCAGTCATGGGAAAATCTTTCGACGCCTTCAGAAAAATACTTCGAGAACAAAAATTGGATTGTTATTTTAGGGAAAGCTGCTTTGGGCAATATTTTGATTTGCCAGAGGACAACAATGCTCGTTTCAAGATGAAAATGGTATATGATCTTCTCAATGTATGAAAACAAAGATAAGATGGATGAGGTGTGGATAAATTACTGTGGCATGCCTGTTTGTTTTGGTTGGGAGTAGTTTGCCATAGTTATTAGACTAAAATGTTATCCTCCTTCTCCTTCTAAAGTTATACCTACTCTAACCCAAAAAAAGCACCCCGCACACCCAAAAAAGGAAAAGGCAAGTCGAGTAATCGTGATGACCTGGTGTCCATTGTTGGTCTAAGCTTCAAAAACAAAAATCTGATTGAAGCGTTGAAAGGAAAAGGACTTTCAAAGAAGCACAAGCAATCATTGTGCTTGGTTTGGTTTGTACATAATGTTCTTTGGGCAAGAGACGTTAACAACAACATAAGTCTCGGTTTAATAAATATCTCCGAGGATCTTGAGGCATTTAATAGCTATCGTTGGGGTTATGAAAGCTTCAAAATGACTTTCAAATAATTGTTGACTCCGTTAATGCCAAAAACAATCGATTTATATGGTTTTCCATGGGCTTTCATGATAATATTTCTTTTATCATGATATGATTCATTATTTTTTTATTCAATATTGCTTTTGATTTATTGGCGTTATGTTATAGGCTTGGGCATTTGAAGTCATTCCTTATTTGAGACAACAAATGAACTACCAAGAAGAAGTTTTCTGTCCAAGAATTCTGAGATGGTTGTTGGCCAAAATCGATAAAAATGCAAAATCTCTTGATCTTTTCTATCCCCCAAGGAAGCTGTAAGTCCAATTCTAATCAAGTTTTTGTTTTAATTAATGATTAAATGATTTCATCATCATTCTTAATATATGTACCAATTTATTTTAGATTGTCCATTCGTGGCTTGTTCCGACCAACTGAGAGTTGAAGATGCCATGTTTTCTTACTTTACGGTCTATCCAAACTTTATTGGATCCTAAGGTTGTTGATGGAATAAAAATGGAATTGTTTGGAGCAACAACCATCACAAGAAAAATAATTTTGGAGGGTGGGGCTAATGATGCTTCTAATACAGTTTTTGAAACAATAAGCCATTATGATTATGATCATAATGGTTGTCCAGATTTTTCTCCAGATATTTCCGTATCTAGTGAATGTTCTTTGTGAAAATGTCAAGACTGTAAGGCGAAACATGATGGAGTGATTAATGCTATTAATGCACTAACTGCTTCTGTAAAGAAAATGACATATAAGAGGGGTGTCATTCCATCTAAGAGAATTTCATATCCAGACGCTCCACTAGAGATCAAGGCAGCTAAGAGGAGAAGTAAAGAAACTTCCAAGACATCATCAATCATCCAAAAAAGTAAGATTGCAATGCCTCTGTCTTTATCTTGCACCGATGTTCAGTGTGCAAGGGCCACAAAAGAGCAGTATGAGCTGAAGAAGGTGAATGTACATCATCTGTTCCAAAAAACAAATAGGCACATATTTGTTTCAACAGATGATACATCCACTAAAAATTATCAAACAGATATATACATCTGTTGCAACTGTTGTCTAACCTGTTGCATCAGATTCGTTATCTGTTTTAATAGATGCGTCTTATGTTGGAACAGATGGGTCATCTATTCAAAATTATTGTACTGCTCTGATTTACCTATTCGAATTTGTTCCAATATATAATCCATATGATGCAACATAAGACCCATCTATTTCAACAGATGGAAAATCTGTTGTATATCTACTTAGCATTGACAATTCTGGCTTTCAAAGTGGATGTCACAGCTACTGCCTAAGAGCATAATATGACAGTTGATAATCCATCAACTTCTTCCGAAGATAAAGAAAAAGCGGAGCCTGTCAGTTTGGGAGAACGGAAGAATTACCCATTTGAAAGGTTCAACATCTCGGACGTGGCTCCAAAAAAAACTAACACAATTGATCAACGACTATTTAGAATGGATTGCCGATGGGCTTTTAAAGCATCTGACAGGTACATAAATCAATTTTATGGATATTGGTTTATCCAATTCTTGTTGTAAGAACCTAAGATTAACACATATAAATCATCATGTGGAAAACAAAATGGTGAGCGCTACAAAGTGAAGGACTTGAGTCTTAGTTATAATATGTTCAAATTTGTCGTTGCACATCTCGGAATAAAGAATTGATTCTATTTGATGTCACAGCTCCAAACTTGGTCGAATGATAAGGTTTAAATGCCATATATATTACTATTAATTAATAATTTATTTAATTACATCTGCGTATTGATTTTTTCATCACGTAATCTAAAATGTTTGATAATATGTACAACACATCGATGTTATTTTTTACTACCTACTAAAAAAGGCCAAGTTGCAAACACAAGAATAATACAGATACACAACAGGCAATTATTTGTACAAAGTTTACATTAATAATGCCTATGATAGGTATTGTCAACAGCAGCTGAAAGTTTCCCGAAATGAGGAATGCTTAATCAACATCATCAAAGGTTTTAGAAGTCTGGATGGCTTACCTTGGCATTTGGTCGACGAAGTGTACATCCCAATCAATAGTGGTGATGAATTCCATTGGGTATTGACTGTCGTGGTTCTAATAGAGAGGCGCATCCGAGTTTATGACTTGATGTTGCGAAGAAGACGTTTCAGGCTGTCATCTGAGATACAAAAGCTGTCCAATATATTGCCTACTTACCTTGATATGAGTGGCTTTTTGGATCAAAAGGTTCGTACTGATTGGTGGATAATTGAAGCATACCAGGATAAAATTGCTAATCCATTTGATGTACAATATGTTGACGGAATTTCTCAACAAACCATTGGTAGCCTGTAAGTTTAAGTGTCATGATTTAGTTTCATTTCACAAATTTCACAACACTTACATGAACCGCAAGATATGGATTATCTATTTTTTTATCATGCAGGGATTGCGGTCTTTTTGTTGCCGCCTATGCTGAGTATTTGAGCAATGGATTACAAGTACCGAATGATGGACTTGATGCCGGATTACTCCGCAAAAGATATGTTGCTCTTTTATGGAAATATGTAGAAGCAAGATCTCAAAATTCGTACGCAACCGACGTTAAAGATCCACGACAACCAAAGCCGAATTCCATAGCACTAGATGAAGAACAAATTGTCCATATTAATTAGATATTTATAGCTTGAGTTCATCAATGTAATAACCTATCCTCCTTGTCTTAACTTGTTGATTTATTTGTAGAGTAGATCGTTTGTACTCATAATGATTTTTTTTACATTTCATTTATTTGTTGAGTTATTTCATGTAATTTCTGAAGGCTTCAATTTATTTTGTTTTGTCTATGAATATAATTAATTCTGAGTTTTGAACATGTTAATTGAAATGGAGTACTAGATTCAAATATTGCAACAGATAATACATCTGCTGCAACAGATGACATATCTTATCAGACAGATTTAGACATATGTTGCAACATGAGATACAACACGTAGGTCATCTACTGGATATTATATAACAGGTCTTCCTACTTTTTTTATTTTCTCCAACAGATTACCGATCAGTTGCAACAGATAAGTTATATGTTGTAATAGATCGTAAATCTGTTGCGACAGACAGACAGCGAACATCTGCATAACAGAACAGATGACCAAACTATTCCAATAGATAATCCATCTGTCACAACAGGTACTATATCTATTACGACAGATATAAAATTTGTTGCATTATAAAAATTCAACTTTGCTAAACATAAAAATTGTTGCCCCTACATGTATAGTGAATTGGCTTAAAATGAAAATTTGTTATCGTGTTTGTCTCTGTCTTTGTACATGTTATTTTTTATACACGGGATCCAACCATTTAGTTAGTACCTTATATACCCAGACCTATTGCATCTTTCCCATAATGGTGTTGCACACACCAGTCATTTGTGTACCGGTCAGCAAACACTCGATGTATGCAAGCGAGTATGGCCCGCACGCTGCATCGATTGTATTTTTTGGGAGATGGATGTTATTATTTCGACCTTCAAAAACCCATGATTCTTTTGCCAAGACTTCACTTGGCAAATGATCCATCAGCTTACTCTGCGTCAACAACTTAGGAAACAACTTCAAGAGTGGCTGCATGTGGGTTTAAAATGTTTTCTTGTTGAACACAGGTAAGTTGCAGTCATAAACCTTAATCTTTCCCTCATATATTAGTATCTCAATAGTGAGAAAATGGGTCACATCCATATTCATGACTTCAAGGATTCTCTTTTCCTTAGTCCAGCTCTTGCCGTGCGGATATGACCTCTTCCCTCTAACATATTTAATTGTTTCTTCATCCCATTGGAACATAGAAACTAACTGATAAAATCCTGGGACACCGAAATCAGCTATTTTGCAGAGTTTATAGTACCTATCCTTGAAATTATTGTAGAAGTTGAGGTCCATTATCCTATTGGCAGCATCATAAGCATATGAGTATGCTAATTGCCTGCCCCTCATGAGGCAGAGAATTTCATCAACATACTGTGGTATAAGAAGATAATATTTAAATAGGTTAGTAATTCTAAAGTATAAAAACACTATCGAAAGAATCCGATGCAGAGGGTTCTATGAATCATTTCACAGATTACCCAACCAATGCAACTTATGCAACAGATGTATATTATGTTGCAATAGAATACCAAGTTTTTGCAATAGATTACACATCTGCTGCGTAGATTCTTCTTCATGGAGTATATTGGAAGGGTAGGTTAGCAAAACTAAACTTACCTTGTCCTCGTACCACACACACATATTTGTCATATTCGAGAAGTATTTGGTAGAAAATGAATGCATGGTGTATTATTTTTGAACCTTCATCTTGATGAATTCTTCCAGTTCCTTCTTCTTCTCCTTGCCAAGCACCACGAATATGTCCACCTTCTTTGGCAGCCCCTGAACTTCAACAACTATTGGAGCCGGGGGAGTTGCAATTTTTGCTGATTTCAGAATAGAGAGAATTTGTCTAATTTTTCTTCTCTTCATCCTAACCTCCACTATAGGAGTGCATGGCTCCCTCACCTCATTGGATGGTATGACACCCCTCCTAGATATCAACTTCTTGGCAGCTTCAGCAATAGCCTCTAGCTTGTCGAGGAGTTTATCCTCTCTGTCCTTGCACACTTTACATTTGCAATGAGAATATAAGGGTGAGAAGGGGTGAGAGGGACCACTGTAAGGGTGGGATGGACCAGTGTAGGGGAGAGAGGGAGGACCTGTGCAAGGGGTGTTTTCAAATATTTATTTTTTGCTGAGCACCAACATGCTCATAATCATGACTTATAGTAGAAGCAGCAGTAGGATGGTTGTCACCATCACAAACAACTCCACCAGCAACACCTCCAGAAGAAGCACCCGGATCTGTTGCAGTTTGAGTTTGGTCGTGAAGAGTTTCAACATTAGACTGACCTTTCCTAACTGCTCTTCTTATGGATGTTGCTCCATCCAATTCCTTCTTTATTAAATCCACCTTTGGTCTTATTTTGTATCAACAAGACCCAGAGTAAGAAAAGAAGTCATCCCCAGCTCATCCATGGTACGCATGATCCAAGGATGCACAACCTATAAAAAAATGATAGTAGAAATTTAAATCATTTAATAATAATTTAAAGTTTGTTGGGTTACATGGGCCTTGGGTTATGTTAACACAACCAACTTATGCAACAGATGATCTAGCTACCTCAACAGCTGATCTGTATATTGAAACAAATTAATAATATATTGCATCAGAATACCCATCTGTTGCATAATTTACAATAAATGGGTAATCTGTTGAGTAGGGTTCAGAGAACAGAGCAACATATGGTTAATCTGTTACAAAATATGGATCATCTATTGCAACAGATTACCCATCTATTACAGCAGTTGCAGTTGACGGGTAATTTGTTGCAACAAATGGAACATCTGTTTCAATATCTTTCTTTGAGGTAAATTATTTTAGTTGAAAAAAGACGTACTGTATCATCTGAAGGGTTAAATAGATTAGCCTCGTTAATATTTTTTTTGCTTCTCTCTACTGCAGCCAACCACCTAAGGATCCTTGGATGAGAAATCTTATCCGGGTAATCTGTGAAATGCTTTCGGAGGCGAGGAATGGCTTCACATGCCCAAGCCTAAAAATTATAAACAGGAAGCAAGCAAAAAAAAATTCATAAGTATATTCAATATAAATTAATGAATGGGTAAAAATAGTGATCAATTTTACCATGAAAGCCCAAGGAAAGTCGTATAATGTGGTCGTCTTTGGCTTTAGCTCCTTCAGTAAATATTTAAAAGTCAAGTAGTAGCTGTCATAGCCCTAGGGATAATTGTTGAATTTTCAAAAATCATTAGCAAGTGCCAACAAATCACATTCTATAACTTTCTTGACGCCTCTTGCCAATAAAACTGAATGGACAAACCAAACTAAGCATAATTTCTCCCTGTAGTGCTTTGGTATGTCTTTATTCTTGAGATCCTCTATCAAATCATTCACATTGTAGCTAGGTCCAACAATGCCCAACAACCCTTCTTTTTTTACCTTGCATTTTTTGGACCCTTTGTGGGGTGTTTTCTTGATGGCAGTTTCTTTTGGACGATCGCATCTCAAGCCCGTCACAATGGCAAACTCTTTCAATCCAAAACAAACTGGCATGCCATAGTAGTTGATCCAGACTTCATCCATCTTATTTCCGTAGGGCAGCTCAAGAAAGTGTGCAAAGCAGCTCTTCTTAAAAAGTCCATCTATGTTTTCCTTCTTCATAATACTCCTAAGTTAGTCAAAAGATTTCCCTAACTGACATTTAAGTACAAGATCACCAAATACTGCATTAGGGTTATTCATCGGCATTGCAACTCGAAACTTGTCAATACTAATTGTTTTGACAGAATCATGCTGGAATTTTGATATTATTTCACACCCCATTGGTGAGGAGGATTTATCACTTTCCTCGGCTTCATTTTACCCTTATTGAGATTGTTCTAGAAGTTCCTCCAAATTTATCTATACTCTAACCTTTTTTTTTGTGATCGGAAGTAGATCCACTTTCTCCACTTTCAGTTTCTTTTATTTTTGGTGACATATTTTAACTACAAACAAAAGAAAAACAAAAAATACATTGTATTTGATGTCTGCATAATTTTTTTAAAAAATGTGAGACAAATTTAAATAAATTATTCTTACCACATAACGAAAAAAAAAACTCCAACGGATAACCCATCAGTTGGAACGATGGGAAACCCAAATCTATTTGAAGACCTATTTAATATCTCCCCACAGATATTCCACCTGTTACAATAGGTGAAGAAATTTTAATAAATTATTCTATGCTATATTACAAGAAAATACTACAACGGAAAACCCATCAGTTGTAACAGATGGGGAATTTGTTTGAAAATTTATTTAATATCTCCCAACAGAACTTCCAGCCGTTGCAACAGATGGACCATCACCACCACAACCAATGCCACCAAGACCACCATCAATGCCACCAATACCAACACCAAGACCACCGATACCACCGCCAAAAAATACAAATGTCAACACCACTAACAACAACCACCAACAACACCAAAAACACCATCCAACAATACCACGACAGTCAACAAAACACTGAGAGAAAAACAGGGTTTTCTCGGGTGCTTCCTAGCTTTTTAGCATTAAAACTCAAAATTGTTAACTAATTCATGAAGATAATACAACTAAAAGTCTTCTTTTTTATCATTAACTAAAAAGTCCTATTTTTTAGGATAAAGAACAAATGTAGAACTCTTCTTGAAATCTTTTACATGCAAAGAAAGAGAAAACAATGGATACAAGTGGGAATGAAGTTGAAAAAAACAACTATATGTAGACGTAAATGGGAAGAAAATCGACCTGTTTAGAAGAGTTGAGCAATAAGTTGAGTAGTTGTTGTTTGTATTGTTGAGAGGGAGAGGACATACCGAGAGACAGAGAGACAGAGATAGAGAGAGAAGAGCAAGAACTTAAGATTTTAAATGAAAAAAATTTCGCGTAAATGGATGATTTGTATGGGTTGATTTGTCATTTTGGAAAAGTTTGACAAGTTTTGGAATTACTAATTTGGTCCGAATTGATCTTAATTAATTTTAAAATTTTTAAAAGATATAGTTTTTAAAACATTGATTTGATGGGAACTCATTTCAAATTAGAGTGATCGATCGACGACTCGGGTCGGGATGAACGCAATACCAATGCCATGCAATTGCAAAGACACGATTGGTTTTGTAGTTGACCCTATGAGCTCATTCATTCATCCATAGTTCCACTTAAATCAACTTAGGTACTATCACTATCCTAACATTGAGTTGATGAGAACTTATTTCAACTCAGAGTGATCGATTGATGACTCGGGTCGGGATGAATGCAATACCAAAGCTATGTAATTGCAAAGACTCGAATAGATTTATAGTTGACCCTATGAGATCATTCATTCATCCCTGGTTCCACCTAAATCAACTTAGGTAATATCACTATCCTATCATTGAGTTGATGAGAACTCATTTCAACTCAGAGTGATTGATCGATGACCCGGGTCAGGATAAACGCAATACCAACACCATGTAATTGCAAGGACTTGATTGGATTTATAGTTGACCCTGGGAGCTCATTCATTCATCCCTAGTTTGACCTAAATAAACTTAGGTACTATCACTATCCTAACATTGAGTTGATGAGAACTCATTTTAACTCAGAGTGATCGATCGACAACTCGGGTCAGTATGAACGCAATACCAATGCCATGCAATTGCAAAGACTCAATGGATTCGTAGTTGACCCTGCAAGCTCATTCATTCATCCCTATTTCCACCTAAATCAACTTAGGTACTATCACTATCCTAACAATGAGTTGATGAGAAATCATTTCAACTCAGAGTGATCGATCGATGACTCAGGTCAGGATGATACCAACACCATGCAATTGAAAAGACTTGATTGAATTTGTAGTTGACCCTACAAGCTCATTCATTCATTCCTAGTTCCACATAAATCAATTACAATGAAATCTGTTGTAACAAACGACTAAGCTATTGAAAATTTTCAAACAGGTACATATATGTTGCAACAGATGACATATCTGATTTAATTATCAAATAGATATTTGCATCTATTGTGACAGGTGACTGAGCTGTTGGAAATTTTCAAACAGATATTTATATCTATTGTAACAGATGACATATCTAAGTTTATTAATTATCAAATAAACATTTTCATCTATTGTCACAGATGACTGAGCTGTTGGGATTTTTAAGCAGATATTTATATCTATTGTAACAGATGACTGAGCTGTTCGAATTTCTAAATAGATTTTTATATATGTTGCAACAGATGACATATCTATTTGAAAATATTTTTTTCTCTTTTAATTTTAAAGAAAGAAGCTTCTGGTCCGAGTAGATAATATCAATTAGTAGTACTTACTACTAAAGGTGGTAAAAAATATTTCTTGGATATCTCAAAAGTGAGTTCATTGAGCAGTCTTGTCTTGTCTTTTCAATGTCAGTAGTCTTAGTCTTCCTCATGCCCCTTAAGCTATTAATGAAATTAATGAATATTAATTAATGAATATTGAAAACCACCACGTCTACGTACACAATACATCATTAGAAATTATTTCATGTTTTCCTTCAGCTGCAACTTATTTTATTCAACTCTAATCTTTTTCTCTCTCCTCTTTAGGGTCACAACCTTTTTTCTATCTTTTCTCTTCTCTTCTCATAAAGATCTTTTCAGATCTAAACCCATCCATATCTTTCCACAACTTAAATTTCTATTTTGATCTCCTTTTTTATATTAAGGTATGGTTCATTATTGCTCTTTCATTCTCGTATGGTTCATTATTGCTCTTTCATTCTCGTCTTCTTCTTTGCAAGTTATTTACATCTATTTTTTATTTAATTACTATTTACCCATATCATATTTATTAAATTTTTTATAAGGAACTTGTAAGTGTTGAATAAATAATCCGAGAATTTTTATTACAATATGGAAAGAAAGTCATCTGTTGGGAGAAGTTTAAAAGCCTTATTAGAAGTATCATTTTTTTGTATGTATTTTATTATTTTCATTATTGTTGATGCAGTTATTGATGTAGCTGGCGGGGTTGGCATTTTTGGAACTTGTGGTGTAGTGTTGTTGATAGTTCTGGAACAAAGGATGTTGCTTTTTTGTTGTTGATGATGTTGTTGGAATAAATGTTGTTTTTTTTTCTTATTAATGTTTATGCTGTTGTTGATGTTGCAACAGGTGGAGAAACTATTGGAACAAATAAAACCACCAGAAAGGATGGTTTGATGTATTCCATTAGACTCCACATTTGTTGCAACAGACTCCACATCTGTTGCAACAGACTCTACATCTGTTGCAACAAACTCCACATCTGTTGCAATAGACTCCACATCTGATGCAACAGATGGATAATGTTTTTTTTGTGACATTAATTTTTTTTCCTCTTCTTTGTATATATAAGGAACTGATATTTGATCAAATTTTGACTAATTATCATAAGAGGCTGCAGTAAAGATGGGATCGGAGAAATAAGCTGCTTGCAGTTGGAACCACTTCATATGTGGGAGGTATGTATTACAGATAATGTTAATATGGAAACACACACAGAGTGCACTGATTTTGTGAATGATATTTTTACTAATTAGTCATAGATCGTTTAAATAAGATGTCTGTAATTTTACAGTTAAATTTGGTAGGTCCGAACTGATAAGGCTGAGGGACCATGAATATGGTTTTGATAGCTTGTTAAGATTTAATGTCGGTTGTTGCTCATATTTATTTATCAAGTATTGTGAAGGGATCTAGTTTTTGTGTCATTATAAAGAGATTCAATAGCAATTGGACTAACTTTTAGGGTGCATTGGACCCTTAGAGGGTCTTCGAAGCTTAGCACTGCATCAAACAAGAACGGAAAACCAATATAGTTATTGCCCTGGCCAAAATTTATATGGCTGGGTTGCTCACTCGGGGTGATGATTATATGCCAGAATATGCGATTGGAGAATAATTTCAAAGGAAAACGGATGGTTGATGGAAGACTAAATCATCTGAGAGATAATTGAAGAAGAGACATAGGGTAGAAAGTAACTTCTAACAAATCTGGCTGGTGGAATTATCTTAATACATGCGAGATCTATATTAAGTGCAAATATGAAAGTGTATCCGGTAACGTAATTTCATCAGTTATGTCTCTGAAAGAAAAACAATGCATCTAAACACTTTGCTAGGGATCTGTGTGGTTGGGATTATCACCTAGATAGAAAATAGGAGAAGACCAATAAAGAAGACTCACGAGCATCAAGGGTTGAAATGATGTACAACAAGTTTAGAAAAATTATGCCAACAGCAATTGTAGTTAAAATAAGGAATCTAAGTGAAGGCGAAAAATTTCTGAATTTTAAATTTCATTCCATGCTGTCTTGTTTGTGTTTCCGATCAGGTCCACTTTCGTTGACCTGATCGAAACCAAAAATGAGATTGAAAGGCAAATAGAGTATTATTGCTTCCTTAGAAATATGGTTATAATTGATTGTGTTTTCTTGACTTGATATGCTTTCAACATTCCTTGGAGAAGATCAGATGCTTGCTATAGTATATGAATCCTGATAATTTTCAAGCTTGCCTCCAGATTTTTGATTTTGTATTCAAGCTGGTCGTTGCCATCTTCGAAGTTGGTAACGAGTTCCTCGTCTCTTGTGAGCTCGATCAGGAACACTACCTTCAAAGTTGTGGCATTCTAGAAGCCCTTCAGAACACTTTCTTTAGAAGCCTTAACGGATACATGGAGGGTCTCTGTATTTGTTTTAGGTCAAAATGTGTTGATGCAAGTTGAAAATGTGGTCCCAAAAGTTTAACAACACACTTTTATTGAGAGTTTCTCCATGCATCTTGCTTAACCAATTTGATAAATTAGTAAGCATGGAGTTACGCAAGCCTATCAAATGTTATGTAACTCTAAGCTCATTACTCTATCAAAAAATATGACCGAGTTAGTATAGAAATTGAACGAGCTCAATCTCTCAGCCTTTCTGCTGATCACTCTTCTCCAATATAGATGACAAGATATCTGCTATGCAAAAGTCTACACCATCGCTAGATATGTTTGCTTGGGAGAATTTCTTCTAAAGATATCTGTTGATGTCTTCTGAAGAATTGCTCCTAGGCAAGCATTTTTGACGATGGTGCAGATATCTTGTCATCTATATTGGGGAAGAGTGATAGCGGAAAACCTGACAGATTGGGTTTTTTTTATTTGTGCACTAACTCAGCCATATTGTTTTGATAGGGTAATGAGCTAAGAGTTACGTAACGTTTGATTGGCTTGGTAGGGTTTAAATCACATGCTACGTAACTCCATGCTTACTAAGTTATAAAATTGGTTGAGCAAGATGCATGGAGCAACGCTCGATAAAAGTGTGTTGTTCAACTGTTGGGACCACATCTTCAATGTGCAGCATCATATTTTGAGCTAAAACAAACACAACGACATGTATCCTTTAAGGCTTCTGAAGAAAGTGTTCTGAAGGGCTTCTAGAGTGCCACAACTTTGAAGGTAGTGTTCCTGATCGAGATCACAAGAGATGAGGAACTCCTTACCAACTTTGAAGACGGTAACGACCAGCTTGAATACAGAATCAACAAGATGGAGGCAAGATTGAAAATTATCGGGATTCACATACTGTAGCAAGCATTTGATCTTCTCCAAGAATTATTGAAAGCATGCTAAGGCAAGAAAACACAATCAATTAATTCATATTGCTAAGGAAGTAATTATACTCTATTTGTCTTTCAATCTCGTTTGTGGTTCCGATCAGGTCAACGGCAGTGGACTTGATCGAAAACACAAACAAAAAGGCATGGGATGAAATTTAAAATTCAGAAATTGCCACCTTCGCTTAGTTTTCTTATTTTAACTGCAGTTGTTGTTGGCGTAAGTTTTCTAGACTTGCTGAACAACATTTCTACCCTCGATTCCCATGAGGCTGCTTTGTTGGTCTTCTCCTATTTTCTACATAGGTGATAATCCTGACCATGTAGCTCCCTAGCAAAGTTTCCATCTGCATTGTTTTTCTTTTAGAGACACAATAGACGAAATTACATTACCGGATACACTTTCATAGTTGCACTTAATTCAGATTTCGCATCTATTAAGATAATTCCATCGGCCAGATTCATTAGAAGTTACTTTATACCCTATGTCTCTTCTTCAATTAGCTCTCAGATGATATAGTCTTCCATCAACAACCCATTTTCCCTCGAAAGCATTTTCCTACCGCACCTTTTGGCGTATAATCATCACCCCAAGCGAGCAATCCAACCATATAAATTTTGGCTAGGGCAATAACTATATTGGTTTCCATTCTTGTTTGATGCATTGTGAGGCTTTGAGGGCCATCTAAGGGTCCAATGCACACTTAAAGTTAAGTCCAATCGCTATTGGTTCTCTGCAGTAATGACAAATATTGATCCCTTCTCAAAACTGGACACGCATAAACACGTGTACCAACCTTCAGTAATTCATACCAGGGTATCTACACCATCTTCATGAGGTCCTCAGCTTTATCAATTTTGAACCTATCAAACTTAACGGTAAAATGCAGGATCTTGTTTGAATGATCAATACCTAATCGGTTAAAAACTACATTCAAAAAAACATTGTACTTTCTGTGTGTTGTCCCGGTAACCTTATTAGTAATACATACTTAAATCCCACACATATGATAGTGGATCCATCTGCAAATACCTTATTCTTCCTAGCCCATCTATGGCTTAAATTGAATAAATAGATGACTATCTTGTTGCAACAGACGACACATCTATTTATATTGTCAAACAATTGGAGATATCGGTTACGACAGTTGATCAACCTGTTGCAAAAATCAAATAGATATATACATCTGTTGCAAAATATTGCCAGTATATTGTAAATAGGTCCCTCTTTACAAATATGGATGATCCAGATTCGTACAAGAATATTCATATCAAGTCCGTGCGCGAACTTCAAAGGTAGTTTGATGAACTCCAGAGAGATTTGGCTAACTTCGGAGCAACGCTGCCTGATGAAATATGTCTGATTGACAATAATAATAATAGTAGTAATAATAATTAGGTAATATGTTTTATTTTAGCGATTATTTTCCTCCTATATCAAATCTACCCAAGGGATTCAAAAATCTATGAACATTCATTTCATTTTGTTGTCGACTTTGAATTTTTAATTCTTATTTAGTATTTAATAATAATCATTCTGTTTATTCCTTGTTCTCAATATGTCGACGGTTGGTGGTAGGGATTGAGCAGCAATTTGTGTTAACAGTTAGAGGTTAATCTTCTACGACAGATCGATCATATGTTGCACCTGGCGGTTGTTAATAAAAAAGGGCTATTGTTGATATTGAAAGGGTGAAAAGAAAAAAGACATGACTTTCCGTTCTGATTATTCAATATGAAAAATGTTTCGTAAATAAATAATAAGGAAATAAATGATAAACACAATTTATAACCACAATTTTAATAACTGATCATGAATTTTCACCATTTTTATTTTTGAATTTATTTTTAAAATTATTTATTATATAATAAAATGGTTATTATTTTATTAAGAAATTTGAAAAGGTATTTTTTTATTTATAAAATAAAAAAGTAAGTAAATTTGGATTAATGATATGATGATATAGTTATTTTTTTAAAAAAAGTAGATTATATGTTGCAACAATTAAATTATCTGATGCAACAGGTTCACTTTGGTTGCAACAGATGATATATCTGTTGTCACAGATGATTTATTTTATGCAACCTATATCGAGTCACAACTCAATAAAAGCAGTTCTTGAAAAGAACTAATTAATAATAATAATCTGAAAAGTCATGACTTATCACAATATTTCTTATTTTAATTAATTCATTACTTTTCACGTTAATAAAAAATGTAATTAATAAATGGAGGTGAACAATTAGATTATATGTTGCAACGGATATGTTATCTGATGCAACATATTTTATATTTGTTGCAACAGATAATATATTTGTTGTTACAGATGTGTTATCTGATGCAACAGATACAGAATATGTTGCCACAACTCAATAAAAACGGTTATTCGAAAGAACTAATTGATAATAATAATCTGAAAAGTCATGACTTATATCACAATATATAATTTCTTAATTTAATCTAAAATGTAATTAATGTATGGAGGTGAATAGTCGCGCCTTTTTGCCTCTCATTCAAATTCAATCCTCTATAAATAGGTCCATCCTTACTCAATGGGTCTTTTAAATACACTATTTATTTATTGCATCTCGTCTTTTATATTAACTCTGGAAGATAAGATTATGGATGATCCAATGTGGGACATTGCTTTTCTGCAAGGCGCCGTGAATGAACTTCGGAATCAAGTTCGTGATCTGCAATGGGAACTGGAAGGAGTTAGATCAAGAATGCTCTGAGATACGCAGGCTGAGGAGGGCCTTGCTACTTCTGGTTGAAGATTGGTTGGCTGGCAATGATGATGCTGATAATAATAATAATAATTAGACTATTATTTTTCTTTCAGTCTATTATATGTATTTTTATTTGTTTAATAAATAAATTATGTTTGATATTTGACATTTTAATCCATATTTAATTTTTATTCTGTCTATTATCTTCTCAACAAACATGTCGACGATTTGACGTAAAAAGGAATAATTTAGAATCCAGTAGCAATAGCAAGATTTATCTGTTGGGTTTGTGACAGGGGTTGATTTGTGTTGTTTCAAACAGATTAATCATTCATTGCAACAGATAATTAGTCTGGTGCAACAGATAAACATTCTGATGCAACAAATAATTAGTGTGGTGCAACAGATCAACAACCTGATACAACAGATAAATAGCTTGATGCAACAGATAAATCTTCTAATGCAACAGATTACTCATCTGATACACGAGATGATTGATCTATTTAAATTGTGGGCACTTATGCTAGATTCGTAATCAGGGTTCTATCCATTGTTGGAAAAACAGAAGTGTACCCAGATGACAAATACGAATAAAAATCATAATTTTACTTACCAAAGTCACCTATAAAGTAATGCCAAAGTGGAAAGTGATGTAGTAAACAAAATTTGACCTAAGAAATTGGCCAGATTATAGCAGTAGCGCTGTACCAACAACAACAACAACAACAACAAATGGTCAACAAGAAGAAAATGAAGATGATAATGAAGTAGCAAATGATGATAATGAAACTGAAGATGATGAATAAAGCAGCAGAAACAAAAACAATTAACAACAAAAATCGCTAAGAGAGAGAAAACAACAATGGATGAGAAGAGAGAGAAAGACACCTTTTTTTCCCTCCGTTTCCCGTTATTTTAGGTATATATTAGGATCAAAGTATGAATTTAAAAACTTGTGGGTTATTTTCAAACTTCCCCAACTTTCTTCATATATAATAAAGTAATTGTTATCTCCAACTAATAATTAAGACTTGTGTCACCTACACCTCATTTTAAAAATCTTTTGTCACCTGTGGCCCAAACCCCCAAGTTAGTAGCATACAAAATCAAAATAAAAGAGAAGACAGAAACCAACAAGAAAAATTTGACTTGAAAATAATAAGAGCAGATTACAAATTACAACTAAGATTTTCTCTAAAATTAAACATCATTTATTACTAATTAACTCTAATCACACTTATTTATCATCAAAATAAAAAGAAACTTTCATTCAAAGATATCACTTAAATCAAAAAAGAAGAAAAAAGAAGTGAATTCTATTAAGTATGACTTTTGCATAATTGGCCAATTACCTAATTAATTTTAGAAAATCTCTAACACTAGCACTTACTATGCAATATGTTGCTAAATTTTTGCTTCAAGCCCATAGACCTTATTGCTTTTTTTTTTTTTTTGTATTTTTTGGCTTTGCAACATTGTAACCTCATGGGTCTAAGCTTGTTTAATGGTGTGATCACCGAATCAACAATGACAAAAGTGGGACAATTAGAGTAATGTTTTTATATGGAAGGCTTCGTGCTTAAAGCGCAAGACCTCATCAGATCTAAAAGTATAAGGAAGGTGACTGGCAATCAATCACAACGGCATACCACAAGGAGTTATGCAAGTAAAGAAGGTCACATCCTCTACATGGACATATCTGATATGAACATGTATGGTTTTTAGATCGTGTTCGAGAAAAGAAGGATGCCTTGCACGCACAGACATATCTGATATGGACGTATCATATGGTGATGGTGCAATTCCTCAATCAAGGAATCAATTCAAATCCTTGATTGAGAAGAAATCCTTTGGGTTTCCTTATAGGGCAAGAAGCCAAATCAGCTGAAGGCTATAAAAGAGAAGATTGAAGATCGAAGACCCCACGCAGCTTCACGATTAATTCTTAGTGTGTCAATCTTAGTCTCAATAAAGATTTATACTTCATAGTTTGCAATAGCTACAAAAGAGAAAGATTAAGTCAACTTAGTCATACCAGTTGAGACTGTGTCACATGATTTGAATCACATAATAAGCTTCAGAACTTGTTTACTACATTTGTACTCCGACTCTGCTTTGAAACACTCTAAGAAAATCAATGTAACCCAAGGGGACTGGAAGTAGGTACCATATTGGTGTTCCGAACCAGGATAAATCTCTGTGTCATTTACTTATTTATCTGCTTATAAATTTAAACTTTATCTTGTATTCAGTACTTTATTCTACAGGTGAGTTGGCTGTCAAGACTAATCAGTGGACTCTGGAAAGAATTTTTCAATTCAATTCCCCCCTTCCCCTCCCCCCCAGCCAACTTGACTTTTAATAAGGCAAATTTGTAATACTTTGTATCAATCTTATGTGTTGGTCTTTGTTTTTAGAGCTTAAATAGGGATGGTCTAGTAGGTTCTAACATTCTTTTCTTTTCCCCTTTACCAATATGGGATCCTCTTCCTCTTTCACTCTCCTTCCTCTATTATCCACCAAATGATGCACAGTCCCTCTTGAGAAACTTTCCTCAATCTATACTCTTGAGAGGATTTCTGCAGGAAAAGTAGGCACAGTCCAGCAGAAATGTAAGAAGGGGAGACTTGACGTAACTGTAATGTTGTTCTCCGTGGAATAAGCCATTAATGTTTGCATCGAGATGGTTGTATACCTATATTGATGGAGTATGGCCCTTTCCTGGATCCAGCAAAAATGTAAGACGTTGCTGCATGCATCAAGCTGCCCTTATTATTTCGACACTAAATCTGTAGATTTGATTGACTACCGTCCGCGCTAATCTAATAAAAGATTATTAATGACCAAATATAAGACTAATAATGGACTTGAATAAAAGTACCATCAACATTAAGAATATTTAGAGTCTAATTTGGAAAAGCTTAAATATCATTAGCATAAAGTTACTTCAAGCATCAATGATCAAAACAGCTAATATGAATACCAAAAGCTGAAGGTGACCTTAACCTTATACTGAATCACTAATGCCTAAAGCCATCAATGTCATAATCGTAGGACATCAACGTTATGTTCTCTTAGTGTTGAAACCTAAACGTTTTATGCCTCATTTGAATGTATTAGCAGCTTAACATTCACCGTTGTTAAAACTCATGAGAATACATTATGTAAATAACTACTAATCAGTTAGTTAGTACTGTTCCATTGATTTGTTAGCTAGTGGATTAGGTGATTAGTTAGTCGAATCAGTTAGCCACCTGTCAAGTTGGTTAGTGGGCCAATCAAGTAGTTAGGAGGTTGTTAGGAAACTTCTAGAAGACTATGTGTTAATCATGTGAGTCTATAAATAGGAGGTGATTATACATTGTATTCACTAACTTTTACTCAAAAAACTGCATTCCCAGTAACTTGTTCCCTTCTTTTATCCCTTTGTTGAGCTCAAGCTCAGCTGCAATGGCAGCAATATATGAATGATAAGAGGTGTTTTAACATAGTATCGAATAAAGAAACGATCAAGTATAAATGTATCTGTAATACCATAAGTTTTGCCGGAGTTTTTGTTTGTGTGTTAGTGAGGTCAGAAGAACTTAGATCTCTATTTGTGAGCCACATATCTATAGTTGCAGGACATAGATTTAGAGTTTACAATGTTGTTTTTTTTATCCAAGCTTAGCTCTAATCTGTAAATTGGTCATGGAACCTAAAATTGATTATAGTGATCCTCTATATCTGGGAGCATCAGATATAGTAGGAGCTGCACTGATTCCCATCAAATTAATTGGTTCATAGAACTATGGAACTTGGTGTAGATCTATGAATATTGGACTATTGGGAAAGAGGAAATATGGATTTGTAACTGGTACTTGTAGCAAGGAAACATATAGAGAGGAGTTACATGATCAATAGGAGACATGTAATGCAGTAGTACTCTCATGGCTAATGAGTTCAGTAAGTGCAGAATTACTCAATGGTATTGTATATGCAACAAATTATCATGAAGTATGGGAGGATCTTAAGGAGAGATTTGACAAGGTAAATTGCATGAGATTGTACCAATTACAAGGTAAATTAATAATCTTCACCAAGGTACTGATTCAGTTTCAACTTATATTACTAAACTGAAGAACTTATGGAGTGAACATGATGCAGTCATACCAACTCCATCATGTAATTGTTGTAAGTTGAAGGAGTATGCAGAATATTTGTATCAGTTAAGGCTAATACAGTTCTTGAGTGCGTTAAATAATGCATATGATTAGGCAAAAAGACAAATATTGATGAAAGGAACAACACCTACACTTAATCAAGCATATGGAATGATCAGTGAAAATGAAATTCAATAGCTTTCTTGTGCTACGATTATTGGTGATAAGACTGAACCTATTGCTATGCAATTACATAGAAACAATGCAGAGGTTGGATATGGAAGTAGGAATCAAGCATCAACAAGTTTTGAAGGACAAAGCTATAAAGGTAAAAGGTAAGATTACTACAATTTTACTGGTCATACAAGAGAAACCTGCTACAAGTTGCATGGATATCCAAGTGATTGGAGGAAAAAGAAAAGGGGAATACTAAATCAACCATTTCACAATGGCCAAGGCAGAGCTGGTTGTGGATATGAACACTCGGTTACTAGTTACAACAACAGTCAGTCATCAACTCATAATATCTCTGTTCCTCAAGCAGAGAACTCATGCTTGGCTGAGCAATATAGCGCAGGGAGGTAAAGATATTAACAATGCTACTCTGGCCAAGGGGAAAGGATTCTCAAAGTTAGAATACAAGCAGATTATGATACTGATTAACAAGGAAACACATGATTCTGAATAGAACAATATGACAGGTACTGTTAGTTGTTTCTCTAGTCATGTTATTTCGCATGATTGGATAGTAGATTTTGAAGCCACACACCATGTAGAAGCATATAAAGGTATTTTCTCATACTGTCACAAAGTGGATAATACCATATGTGACAAAGTCAATCTGCCTACTGGAGCTAAGGTTGAAATAACACATATAGGAGAAACACAGGTGCTGAAGGATGAAGTTGTAGGGGATGTACTGTATGTTCCAGATTTCAAATTGAACTTGTTGTCAGTATCTAAAATGACTAAGCAGCTTTATTACTTAGTTTTATTTTACCCTGACTTCTATGTGTTTCAGGACGTTCACAGTGGCAAGGTGAAGGGGATTGGTAAGGAGAAAGGAGGACAATACATCCTGAAGAATGTGTGTGAAGTAAATAGAACTCTTAACATTAAGAATCATCAACGATAAGTTGCAGGAGTAGAAGTAGAGGTGCAGATACATGGGTGCAGTCTACGGCATAAAAGGCTGGGACATCCTTCTTCTCAAGCATTAAAGACTCTCAATCTTATAAGGCACAGTAGTGATGTAGATATTCTAAATAAGTGTCATGTTTGTCTATTAGAAAAAAAATAGACTAGTTTTTCCTTTCAGTACTTCCAGAGCTACAAGATGTTTTGATGTTGTACATATGGACTTTTGGGGTCCCTATAAGACACCTAATTTTGATAAGAAATACTATTTCTTAACTGTTGTTGATGATCATAGTAGGTATACATGGTTACATCTATTGAAATTAAAGTCTGAGTGAATTGTAGCCATACAGAACTTCTTTACTATGATTCAGAATCAGTTTGGTGTTCAGATAAAGATACATCAAAATGGCGTGGTTGAGATAAAGCATAGACAGATACTAAATATTGCAAGAGCAAGCAGGTTCCAGTCACAGATGCCTATCAAATTTTGAGGGTTAAATGTTAAAGCTACTGTATATCTCATTAACAAACTACCATTTTCATCCATAGAAAGTAAAAGTCCTTATGAGATGTTGTTTTGAAAGGTTCCATCCTTGACACATCTAAGAGTGATTGGATGTAAATGTTATGCCTCAATATTGCCAAGAGGTGATAAGTTTGCAGAAAGGGCCAAGATTGTAATATCGATGGGCTATTCTGCCACTCAGAAAGGTTATATACTATTATACTGGTGTACTAATAAGATGTTTGTTACTAGAGATGTAGTTTTAAAGAAAGATTAATTTCCTTTTATAGAGGAGCCAAGTTCAGAATCTTCTGTAGAATTTCTTAGACTAAGATCTCCCACACATGATGATGCAGAAGTAGAAGAAGATGCAGACAGTCACATAGGTCCTAGTGAGCCTTTACACGAGTCTCAAACTGAAGATACATCAATACATGATCCTAATGGTATTCAAGAAGAAGACACTCATAATTTGCAGAACGTAGAAGAGTCACTCTCAATACCTACAAAAGTTGAACTAAAAAGATCATCTAGAGCTACCAAACAACTTGCACAGCTAATGGATTATGCTTCACTAGGGAAGAGGATAGGAACTAGATACCAATTGGCAAATTACCTGCTTATGCTAATACTAGTTTAAAATATCAAGATTACGTATGCAGCTTGTCAGCAGAAGTTGAACAATAATCTTATAATAAAGCTAGCAGAGATAAGAGGTGGATTGAAGCCATGAAGTAGGAGGTTAAAGCTCTTGAAGACAACCATACATGGGAAGTGGTTGACATTCCCTCAGACAAGAACATCATTGGATCAAAATGGGTGTACAAAATCAAGTATAAGGCCAATAGGGAAATAGAGAGGTTTAAGGCAAGGTTGGTAGCCAAAGGTTATAGTCAACTGGAAGGGCTAGACTACCATGAAAAATTTTCTCCAGTAGCCAAAATGGTTACAGTAAGGAGTGTCATTGCCTTAGCAGTATCAAAAGGGTGGTGCATGTACCAGATGGATGTATACAATGCTTTCCTACAAGGTGACCTAGATGAGGAGGTGTATATGGAAATGCCAGATAGTTTCAAGGAGGGAAGGCAACACAAAGTTTTCTGACTAATTAAGTCTTTATATGGACTTAAGCAGGCATCAAGGCAATAGAATATCAAGCTGACTGCAGCATTGCTCAGTGCAGGTTTTACCCAAAGCAGCTATGATTATTCACTATTTACCCTAAAGAAGTTAGAAGGAATGGTGATGATTTTAGTCTATGTAGATGATCTTCTGATAACTGGTGACAATACAGACATGATCAATGCAGCAAAAGGTACTTTGCACAAGCAATTCAAGCTCAAAGATCTAGTTGAACTTAAGTATTTCCTAGGTATTGAAGTGTTAAGATCTGCCAGTGGAGTGATTCTGATTCAGAGAAAATATGTCTTGGAGCTCATATCTGAAATAGGTCTTGCTGGTGCCAAACCAGCCACCACCCCACTAAAGACTAATGCTAAACTAACTTCAGTTGAAGTAGATGAAACAGTAGGTGTGAAAGGAGATGGCATTCTAAGCGATACAACATCATATCAAAGGCTTGTTGGAAAGATAATGTATGCTACAATAACAAGGCCTGACATCAGTTATGCAGTGCAGACACTAAATCAATTCATGCAACAACCAAAGAAATCCCACTTGGAAGCTGCAAATAGAGTGATAAGATATTTGAAAGAAACTGTAGGACAATGTATATGGCTTAAGGCCCAACCTACTGCAGAATTGGTTTGTTGGTGTGACTCAAATTGGGCTGCATGTCAAAACACTAGGAGGTTTGTTACAGATTATATGGTGCAGTTTGGTAGTTCATTGATATCTTGGAAGTCTAAAAAGAAGCACACTATCTCTAGAAGCTCAGCTGAGGCAGAATATAGGATCATGGCCTTAGCATTAGCAGAAGTGACATGGTTGGAAGGTCTGTTCTCAGAACTGAGGGTGTCTATCACTAAGCCTATTGTCATATTTAGTGATAGTAAATAAGCCATCCAACTAGCTTCTAACCCCATATTTCATGAGAGAACCAAACACATTGAAGTAGACTGTCATTTTATTAGAGACAAGATCAAAGAGGGGTTGGTTCAGCCCATGTATGTGCAGACAGGTCAACAAGTTGCAGACATTCTTACTAAAGGTCAGTCATGATCAGTATTCATACCTCCTCAACAAACTTGGTGTGCCCAACATTTTGTACACTTCATCTTGAGGGGTAGTGTTAAAACTCATGAGAATACATTATGTAAATAACAATAAATCAGTTAGTTGGAACTGTTCCATTGATTTGTTAGCTAGTGGATTAGGTGATTAGTTAGTCAAATCAGTTAGCCAGCTGTCAAGTTGGTTAGTGGGCCAATCAAGTAGTTAGGAGGTTTTTAGGAAACTTCTAGAAGACCATGTGTTAATCATGTGAGTCTAAAAATAGGAGGTGATCATACATTGAATTCACTAACTTTTACTCAAAAAACTGCATTCCCAGTAACTTGTTCCCTTCTCTTATCCCTTTGTTGAGCTCAATCTCAGCTGCAATGGCAGCAATATATGAATGCTAAGAGGCATTTTAACAACCTTCAAGACATTTCACTTCAAGGCTGCGTACACATCACACTACCCGGACCACACTTCTGGGATTACACCGGGTATGTTGATAACTGCACTTTAACTTATGCACTATAATGATATTGTCATTCTTCCCACTTGTAGGAAAAGTAACAGGATGCTTCTTAAAGAACCATTCTCCCAAATCATCTTGTTGATAAAAAAAATATACAGCAGTTAGTTTATAATCGAGATAAAGCAACAAAATCAAATGTCACTCCCCTTATGATCGAGTACTCATGAGTAAATATTGGATTCCAAAATATTAAAAGCTTAGAACAATCAAGAAGTAACAAAATGTATCTGTCATTCCTCACGGCTATAGCCTACATTACTGTACAATAGCTAATGAATTGTAAGCTTTCTCAGGATATCACCTTCTTAATTACATGCCACGAGGAAGATCTTGCTTTGATTAGGGAGTTCGATGTATCATAGAGCAGGAGCTATAATAGAGAACTGTTTAATCGTCCTTAAAGGACTAATAACCGACCAACATTTCCATACACGAGACAAAATGTATAATATATTATTGGTCAAAAGGTGTTCTCAGATAAGCAATTCTTTTATTCACTTGTGCGATTACCAAATAATCTAGGATGTAGATACATTCTATTACGTATAGAGAGATCTTGTATAAGACAAATGAAACCTCATCTTAGGGTAAATATTTCATATCCTTAAAGCTGGATAGAAATGAGGCTTGAACCTACTCCATATAAGTACTTGGTGTTCAGGATCGGAGATACGAAGTTAAACTGAAATTCATTTAGTGTTGGTAATTGCAGTACACATACAAGAACGAGTATGCAACTGATTGCTCCATCAAAGAAGCTTTACTTGCAAAATTTAGGCATGATCTTAATGCATGTTAAATTAACATATACGAGTACAAACTAATTAAGTGAGCTCACATGTGTTATCAAGACCAAAGATGAGAGATTCTGAAACATAAACGTAAGGTATTTGAAACCAATACAAATGAACCTTCTTCATAAGGATCTGGCACCAGAAGCATAGCGTTTGGTTCCATCTGCATAGTTTGTTCAAAGTCAATACGAAGTTCCGCTCCCTCATACTGTAAAGAATCAAGCATTGTTAGATATGTCACAACTTAAAAAAGCAAAATGTTGTTGTCTCGAAAATGTAAACATACTGTCACCTCTCTCTATCGACGCATACTAGGAATCTACTCCATCAAGCGGCTGTATGACACATGAAAATAAAAATTAGTTATATATTGTAATGCCCCGAAAAGAGGTCCCGGAGCATCACACGGTGCTTGAGGATACGAGTAGCCCCAAGCTAACCCTTTGAGATCATTCAGTTTAACACAAATCAACGGGGTTTCAATAAATAACCCTCAAATATCAACAGAGTAATCACCATCCAAGAATAAAAGAATTTTAGAAAGATAACAAAATACGACTTATTAGTCAACTCCCAACATCTATACTAGTCTGACAAGTCTCTAAGAAAATCAATAAAACCAGCGAGCCATTGAGACATGCCCCAACTGAATCATACTCAGTTATCAAATGTAAACAATTCTGTGAAACCAACATCTGACATCACGTCCT
>NC_061114.1:7635822-7636845 GCF_002878395.1 Capsicum annuum | reverse complement strand
TATCTTTCTAAAATTCTTTTAGAAAGATAACAAAATACGACTTATTAGTCAACTCCCAACATCTATACTAGTCTGACAAGTCTCTAAGAAAATCAATAAAACCAGCGAGCCATTGAGACATGCCCCAACTGAATCATACTCAGTTATCAAATGTAAACAATTCTGTGAAACCAACATCTGACATCACGTCCTCAGAACATGAGGACTTATCACAACAGAGGATGTAGAACAGCGTGCCCAAAGAATCACTGTCGAACCTGAAACTGAGCACCTGACCTACATTTCGAGAAAATGCAGCCCACATCTGAAGATGTGGGTCAGTACCATGGAAAGGAACCGAGTATATGGGGGTGTATGCAGTTGTATAAACATCAGCATCATAAATATTTATAAGAAATATGTAGGATGTATGAAAGACTCACATAGCCCGAAGAAAATCATCATAATCATAAGAGGATGAAATAAGTATAATAACACATGTGAGTCATCATATAATTTGTCAATCACTTTCAGTTCATCAAGAATATCAATTCTCATAATGTGAATATCATTTAAATCTTTCGAAAGAATAACTTTCACAATTTCACTTTCAAATCACTTTACCGTTCACCATAGACATAAGGAAACACATACACACTGGGAGATCCTATAACCGACATAAACCATGTGAGCTACATGGAGTCCAATGTACAACCCACGTTGGGAGTACCGTCCTATCCTTTCCATCGGAGTAGGACTATTGATATCAAATCCACACAAAATAGTGGTCACTATATAAATCAGCCTCAGGCTCACTCCTACAGGGGTACGTAGTTCTAGGGAAGTAAGGTCGCTTTATACCTCCCACTCGGTGCTAAAGATTTCTCCCGGACTTAGCTCAGATCATTTCAAAGACAATCCACAACAAAACAATTTCAGTAATATATAAATATACATCGGGAGCCATCATGCTTCCCATCTATCAAAATCAACCACGTTGTGGATTTCTTTCACACTCGAGTTCAAAATAACTCCATTAAGACC
>NC_061114.1:7597721-7632822 GCF_002878395.1 Capsicum annuum | reverse complement strand
GATAAATTCAATTGTACAGTCATAATTGTGTCGCACAAAACCCAATGGAAACATTATTTTGTTCAGAACAAAGCAGCATAATATAACATGAAGTTAAGTTAACAAGGAAACACTATAAAATACATCAAGATGTTACCTAGAATTGGTAACAAATCTTGCCCTCTGATTGCGACGAATCTCAAGAAATATTAAATTAGATGTCACTTCACCGTCATCCGTCCTTGAATGGCATTACTCTTGCAATCTCTCAGGACTAAATGCCGGCACCACGGGAAGATTTATAAGTTAAATATAGCTTTTTTTTTATTGAGACTACTATAATCTAAATGAACGGGTTTTTTAAAAATTCTCAGGCTGCACAAACTATGGACAATGTGGTACCTCAAGTCTCATATGTTGTGCCAGTTAGCTCTATTACTATGCATCGTTTGGTCCTTATTTTATAAATTACAATGTCTCCATTATGATGTCACTCTTTGGTCCCAAATATAGGCACATAACATATCACCTACGGTGCCAGCCTTTAGTCCTGAGAGATCGCAAGAGCAATGCCCTATCGATCAAACTGTGGAGATGGAACCAAATCCCTCTGCCCTTAAAAAGATTAAGCTTTCGGTACCAGAACCTTCAAAAGCAGTTCGTTGTATTGGTTTCAAATATGTTGCGTTCATATTTTAGAATCTTTTGTCTTTGATCTTGATAACACATGTGAGCTCACCTAAGAAGTTTATGCTCTTATACATCGACTTAACATGCATTTTGAACTAGAATACCAATGTCAATTTTTGTTAGTGTTTGAAAATGTGATGACTGTGTGGATGATCTGTTTGTCAATTATAAGATCTTTTAGGACAATTAAATAGTTCTCCGTTGTAACGGAAACTCATATTAGATTCTTTGCTGATGATCGTTATCAGTTGTTCCTTCATCTCCAGCTCTGGGATGCAGCAAACTCCCTAGTCTAATCAATATCTAACGATTTTCCAACCTTCCTCTTGGCATGGCTTTAAGAAGGTGATAAGTTTGATAAAGATCATAATTCATTAGCTGTTAAACCGTATATGTAGGCCATATGTGTCATGAACTAAGACAGATGAATTTCTCATGACACATATAGCCTACATATACGGTTTAACAGCTAACGAATTATGATCTTTCTCAAACTTATCACCTTCTTAATGCCATGCCAAGAGGAAGATCGTAAAATCGCGAGACATTGATTAGGATAGGGAGTTTGCTGCATCCCTGAGCTGGAGACGACGGAACAACTGATAACGATCATCAACAAAGAATCTAATATGAGTTTCCGTTACAACAGAGAACTATTTAATAGTCCTTGAACAACTTATAATTAACAAATAGATCATCCACACAGACATAACATTTTCATACACTAACAAAAATTGACATTGGTATTTTGGTTCAAAAATGCATGTCAAGTTGACATATAAGAGGATAAACTTCTTAGGTGAGGTCACATGTGTTATCAAGACCAAAGACAAGAATTTGAAACATAAACACAAGTATTTTCAAACCAATACAACGAACCTGTTTCCAAAGGTTCTAGCACCGAAAGCTTAATCTTTTTAAGGGCATGGGGATTTGGTTCCATCTCTATGGTTTGATCGATAGGGCATTGCTCTTACGATCTCTAAGGACTAAAGGCTGGCACCGCAGGTGATATGTTATGTGCCTATAGTTAGGACAAAATATTGACATCGTATGGGAGACATTGTAATCTATAAAATAAGGACCAAACGATGCATAGTAAGAGAGCTAACTGGCACAACATATGGGACTTGAGGTACCACAGTGTCCATAGTTTGTGCAGCGTGAGAATTTATAAAAAAACGTTCATTTAGATTATAGTAGTCTCAATAAAAAAAAAAGTTAAACTTAACTTAGAAAAGTCTACAGAACAGCTCATCATAGGGATCTTCAGCATGCTCGGCCTAATTCAAATTGAACATACTGAAGAACTCATACCACCAATCTTCTAGGAATATCTCCTGAGATTCAACAGCCGAAAAAAATCACAGAATTAAATAATTGTACATTAGCACAACACCACAAACAAAATGATCAGTCACTATGTTGTGAACATCCTTCCAAAATAAAGAATAGCAATTAATGCAAATTTAGAAACACGGAAAGCATTTTCCAGAAAAAATTAACCTCCGATAAGTGCACCAAAAACTTCAAAGTACGGCATTATCAATCATTCCATTCAATCTATTTTCTATGGGCAGTCTTTTATTTTTGAGACCGTTTAAAAATAATAATAAGAACAAGAACAACAAAATTCTCTATCTAAATTTTTTTAATAATATTTTCATTTTAATGATATGTTAATATAAGAATTAACATGGCATGTTGAAACCTACTACTACATATCAAGGATACTAGTATGTTAACACTGTTTATCCTATGTAAACTTTCCGTATTAGTTTGCCCTCAACAAAATGAGTCAATTATATATTTCAGAATAATTTAACTTTATAATTCTGATTTTACTATAATAATTTGTAGTCACATGTCTAAAGTTTATTTTAGCCGTCAAGTTTCAAAAGACTTCCTTTATTTCTTAAATCACTCCCTATGACACATAGCTTTTAAATAAAGAATTAATAAATTTGTGGTAAAAGACTTCCTTTTTTCCTTAAACGCGCGGCATTTGAAACCAATACAAGCAACCTGCTTTAGAAGAATCTGGCATCGGAAGCATAGCAGTAGTAGGAGCATCGGAGTTTGGTTCCATTAGCATAGTTTTTCAGTGTAAATACCAAGTCCCTCTCCTTCAACTTGGAAGGAATAAAATCGACAGTTATGTCGCAACTTTAAAAAAAATATGTTGTCGTCTCGAAAATGTAAACACATATGCCGGCCTCCCACTGTTGAGGCATATGTGGAATCAGCACTGTCGGGTGGCTGTATGACACATGAACATTAAAAAGAGTTTGAAATCTACAGATTCAAGTACTTCAACAATCAAATCGATGCTTTCACTATGCAATATCTAAGTAATAACTAATTATCACTATGCAATATAAGTAATAACTATTATGATGGCCAAACAAGCATGCCAACTTCTTTTTTGGACCAAGCAGACCGATAACAAACAACTTCTTATCTTAGAAATAAGAAGTAGGCAAAACGCCCTTAATGCTTGTCTCCATTGTCCTTGGCTTAGTTACAACATACCAGTTAAAACCGAACAGCAAAAGAAGAACCAGATCTTTCAATCTGGAACCTCCATTAATCACGGTTTCACTTTAAGTCATCCCGAAAGCCTATTATCCCCATATGTCTCCACAATCATAAAGTTCCAAAAAACCTCTATCATAGGATCTATGTTGCTCAAACTCTCCAACAATGTCATTGGGTGCGTGCCGGATCCTTCAAAAGTAGTGCATTTTTGAAGGATCTGACATAGGTGCGGCCACAATTTTTGGAGAGTCCGAGCAACTTAGCATAGGGTTACTCAACCACTAATTTTGTGTTACTTTTGAAGCCCTAAACTCAATTCTACTATGACTTATATATACTTTGGATGGAGAGGAAGGTCGTCAGCTGATGGAACCACGTCACTAGTCTTACCGCCCTTTTGTCCTAACACTGTCACTTAAATATACCCTCTGCGATGTCATCATTTAATCTTGAATTTATACCATTATCGGTAAGCATCGTACAGTTATCTGTTTAATCATGCAAAAGGAAGGAACAATTCAACGCATGGTTATTTAGTTACCATTTAGATCAAATATTCAAATCAGACAAGAAGTAACATTTGTTTTACTGTTTCTTGAAATGAACGAAACAGATCATATTTTAGGCATGTCAATCATCAGCCAACAGAAACTAAATGAGCAATGTCGAATGGCGAAAAAGTGCATATTTTAGGCATCATCTTAAGAATCAATTTCAGCTCCTTATAACCACTGCTCTTCACTTACTTATAGGAGAAAAAATTAGTGTCATTTTATTATTAAACCAGATTATATCTCAAATCATTTCCAATTTAAACATATAGAAAGGTGTATATACACATAATGGCTCACTCTTTTTTTGTTTGTTTGACATTTGTGATGTCCAGGCCAGCTTTCACGTACCTCGATTAAATCCACTAGCAACAGGTGACTCTGTCCACCAGGACAAATGGGAAGAATCACCTTCTTGCGGTGAGAAGGTATTTGCCCGGAAAGTGGTATATATTGGATGCGATACCACAGTGTATAGTAATTATTGTAGACACTCGTATAATAACTTGACAAACCTGAAGCACCTGTAAAAAATGAAAAGAAGCACATTAAAATTCTCAGTATAGCAGTAAGATCTTTTAATTTTTTTTTGAAGAATTACACAGCGAGCATGAAACAGTTCATTCAAATTGTTGTGCATAATTTAAATAGTAAAAAACAAATATGGAGGAACATATTTTTTCCCTGGTCGGATACAATAGTATTTTTAACTAACCCACCTTTATGTTGGCGAGGGATAACGTAGACCATAATATAAGCATCAAAACAGTGTGCCACAAGATATGTTTAAATGTATATTATTTCTTATAGGATTTTGTAAAAAGTAATTAGAAAGCAAGATAGGGAGCTATGAGATGTAAATGAAAAGCAGAGGCAAATCCAGAATTTAACCCCCTATAGGTTCAACCTTTAAGGTTTGTTGTATAGAACACATGGTATTTTTGAAATTATTAAACATACTAGTCATCAAAATTTTACTAGATTTTTACGCATAACTCATATTTTGCATTGAGAGTACTGTGTGCAGATGAAACCAGGGCCACAACAATATACCCGCCTCTTATGGAAAGCCACACTTTCTATTAAGACCACGTATTCGAACGACCTTGCCCAACGACCACCAATTCATTAGAAAATAAAATGAGATTGAGCCTTTATTGTTTATGCATTTATGACGATTTGTTGAATTGAAAACTGAAAAAAAAGGTTTCTATTTCATTATACATTTATATCTTTAATTTATGCTCTATCCCTGTGATGATTATAAGGGAAAAGAGAAAGGAAGTCGCAAATGAAATATTTCTATTTAGTTTACAACATTCTCTAATACAACTTTCCAAGTCGGACGCCTCTAGTATTATCTTGTAGAAATTGGAATGACCGAGGTAGAAGTGTTTTAGACTACTTGAAGAATATAGAAACTGATCAATGTAATGGGAAATGAATTTCAGACATGTTACGATGGCAAGATTTTTGATACAATCTTAGGAGAATCACACCCCAAAATTTTGCCATTAAGGTGGGAGAGCTCAACATCTGTTCCCTTTATAACCGATGTGGGACTTTTAGCAATAGGATCATAATAAACCACCACACTCCGCATCTATCGTCCTTAACGGCTCCACTCTCGGTTTCTTTCACTTTATTTGTGTATGTAGCTCTTTCCCAAGTAGCCCTTTTTGGGTGAGCATACTCTAGACATTGCTAGCTATGGCCGAACAGTGCCATACCAGCTTCACCACCCAAGGCGCGGTGGGCATGGAGGGTGATGGGTGGCTCCGATACCATTGATACAAACTTAGGAGAACCACACTACAAAAGTTAGCTATTAAGGTGGGAAAGCCCATCGTTATATAAGCCCCACATCAATTCCCTATATAACCGATGTGGGACTTTTTGCAACAGGACTATAACAAAAAAAAGCAATCCAAGCGAGGATTTGTTGATTTATAAGCGAAACAATGCGCTTCAAATGAAGACACACAAAAAATCCTAACCATAACTTAATTATAGCATTAAATTCATACATGTATTGTTTTTATTTTAGTTTCCATAACTTGTGTGTTTTACTTCATTGTGTACTTTATATTCTATATTATGAAAATTATAACGAAAAGAGATAGGAAGAAAGTCACAAATGGAATGTTTCTATTTAGTTTATAACATTCTCCTGCACTACTACTTGTACCAGGTTGGACCCCTCTACTAATAGTTTAAGGGTCAGAGTTTTGCTGTTTAAAGTGATAAAGCACGCCAAGCGAGGAGTTATCTCTTTACAAGGAAGAGACGATGCTTTAGAGAAATGCGCGCTCAAATGATGATGCGCAAAATAACTCCAATGACAAGCGGTTATTTTTGGCTTAACTATGAGGAATTGAATTAATATAGCTTTAGTATAGCATTAAATTCATATATATTAGGGTTTTTTTGTGTTTTTCGTAACTTGTCTACTTTACTTCACAGAAGCATGCGCTTTAGTTCTCACTTTTCGCTTCATGTCCATAGATCTTGTTTCCTTTTTGTGCTTTTTGCTCTTCAAAACATTAGAGCCTAATGGTCTAAGCTTGCTTGACAGTGTGATCATTACATCAATAATGATGAGAGTGGGGGAATCAAACTAGTGTTCTCATATGGAAGGCTCTACTCTTTTAAGTGTAGTTCATCCATTTCTCTGAGAAAGAATTCTTGGTCTACTCCTATGAGGAAAGGCGGTGAGGTAAATTGAACTAACATTCATTTCCTCAATCTATGAACTCTACTCTTGAGGTAATCTCAAGAGATCACAGATATAAATCACTTGTAATAAAATTTTTTAGCAAGAACGGTAAAATTGTCTCTGTGTGACCTATAGGTCATGGGTTCGAGACATAAAAGCAACCATTAATGCATGCATTAGGATAGCATGTCTACATCACAACCGTTGCAATGCGGTCTTTCCCTAGATCCCTCTAACGTGGAATGCTTGGTGCACCAGTTCCCGCTGTGTCACTTTTAGGTCACAAGTTCGAGCAATGGAATTAGCTATTGATGCTCGCATCAGGGTTGGCTGCCTACATTGTATCGCATCAGGGTAGGCTCCCCAAACATTGCGTAAACACAGAATCCTTCATGCACCAAAGTATCTATAGATATGATTGACTAGGCTTCTCGCTAATCTAAGAAAGGCTAATTCACAACCAAGGAAGAATACAATCTTTTATATAAACCTAACAATAGACTTGAATACAACTACCATAAATATATTGTTTCTTTAAATTAAGTAAAAGAAATTCAGCTGTCTTTATTCATGGCATATATGGCCTACATATACTTTATAACAGCTACGAATATGATCTTTCTCAAACTTATCACCTTCTTAATGCCATGCCAAGATTAAGATCGAAAATCGCGAGATATTAATTAGTTTGCAGCATCTCTGACCTGGAGTCAATGGAACAACCTGACAACGATAATCAACAAAGAATCTGACATGAGTTTCCGTTATAATAGAGAACTATTTAATTTTTGCTGAAGAGATTATAATTGACAAACAGATCATCCACACAGCCATAACATTTTCATACACTAACAAAAATTGACATTAGTATTCTGGTTCAAAATGCATACTTTTACAAGTCAAAATAAAAAACTTTTTGAGTCACTTTTGTAATGACCAAATAATCTAAGCCATAGATACATTCTTTCTAGCAGTATTTGGTTATCATCTTAATGCATCTTAAGTCGATGTATAAGAGTATAAAATACTTAGGTGAGCTCATATGTGGTATCAAAATCAAAGATAAAAGGTTCTAAAACATAAACTCAAAGTATTTGAAACCAATACAACGAACCTGCTTCCGAAGGTTCTGGCACCGAAAGGTTAATCTTTTTATGGGCACGGGGACATGGTTCCATCTGCACAGTTTGATCGAAAGGGCATTGCCCTTGCGATCTCTCAGGACTAAACGCCAGCACCGCAGATGATATGTTATGTGCCTATAGTTAGGACAAAAGATTGACAATGTAAGGAAGACATTGTAATCTATAAAATAAGGACCAAACGAAGCATAGAAGAGCTAACTAGCATAGCATATGGGACTTGACGTACCACATTCTCCATAGTTTGTGCAGCCTGAGAGTTTATAAAAAATCAATCATTTAGATTATAGTTGTCTCAAAAAAAAGTTAAATTTAACTTAGAAAAGTTTAGAGAACACCTCAGCATAGGGTTCTTCGGTATGCTCGGCTTAACATACTGTAGAAGTAATAACACCAATCTTGTAGAAATAAATCGCAGAATTAAATAATTGTATATTAGCACAACACCACAAACAAAATGATCAGTCACTATATTGTGAACATCCTTCCAAAATAAAGAATAGCAATTAATGCAAATTTTGAAACACGAAAAGCACTTTACAGAAAAAACTAACTTCCGATAAGTGCACCAAAAACTTCAAAGAATGACATTATCAATCATTCCATCCAATCTTTTTTCTGTGGGTAGTCTTTTCTTTTTAGAACGTTTAAATAATAATAATAATAACAACAAAATTCTAATTTATATGGCAAACTGTCCTCAACAAAATGACTCAATTATATATTTAAGAATAACTTTACTTTAAAATTCTCATTAGTTTATTTTAACCATCATATTTCAAAAGACTCCCTGTGTTTCTTAAAATCACTCCCTATGACACATAAATTTAAATAAAGAATTAGAAATTTAATTTGTGGTAAAAGACTTTCTTCTTTTCTAAAACGCAAGGCATTTGAAACCAATACAACCAAACTTGCTTCAGAAATATCTGGCATCGGAAGCATAGCCGTAGCAAGAGCATCGGAGTAATTTGGTTCTATCTGCGTAGTTTGTTCAGCGAAAATACCAAGTCCCTCTCCTTCATCCTGGAAGGAATAAAACCGACAAGTTTTGTCGCAACTTAAAAAAAATATGTTGCTGTCTCGGAAATGTAAACACATACTCTTGCCTCCCATTGTTGAGGCATATCTGGTATCAGCTCCATCGGGTAGCTGTATGACACATGAACATCAAAAAGAGTTAGAAATCTATAGATTCATGAACTTCAACAACAAAATTCATGCTTTCACTATGCAACACAGAATTGGATAAATTCAATTTTACAGTCATAATTGCATTGCACAAAACACAATGGAAATGTGATTTTGTTCAAGAACTAAGTAGAATAGATATAACACGATGTTAAGTGAAGAGTCGAAACAATATAAAATATATCAAGCGCAGAAATGTTGGTCTGGATAAGCAATAAACACAACATGTTGTTACCTAAAATTGGTTTCAAATGGCACCAGCTGAGTTGGATGATGCGTATCAACAAAGCTTAAAGCGTACATCAGCGCATGGTCGGGTATCGTCAGGTGGAAGGACAGCACCATAGGAGATATATTATGGTCAAACGATAGCATGGTAGAATGAGAAGAAAGTGTCGGCAGAGCAGAGGGTATATTAGATTCAACATTGTCAATAGTATGTGTTTCCTGAGAGTTCAAAAAAATCATGCATTTAGATTATAATAGCTAAACCTAAACCTATGTCGTTTAGATTATAATAGTTGGAGCATTTGGATTCTTGGGCATGCTCAGCCTGACGAAACGTGTATGTGTCATAGAAAAATTCCCACCACTCCTTTAGAAACCCCTCCGGGGATTCAATAGCTGAAACAAATCCCAGAAATCAAAGAATTGTACATTAGCACATCACCACAAATAAATGAATCAGTCAATACATGGTCCACATCCCTCCAAAATAACAAATAACAATTAATGCAATTTAGAAACACGAAAATCACTTTCAAGAAAAATTGATATGGCACACTTTCCTTATTAGCCACGTAAATAAAACTAGTCGGGGTCTACCAGAAAAAGCATCTCTACTTCTTCTTAGATAGTGGTATGGAATGCGTACACTCTACCCTCCTCAGACCCCACTTTGTGGGATTACATTTGGTATGTTATTGTTGATGTACTCATATGTATAAAACTAAAATGACATGAAAGGAATAAACTGATTTCTTAAATTAGTTATTGATGCTTGAGTTAGAGTAGGTTGTCTAGGTCACTTTGGGTGAATGCAGGATGCTTAGTGCTTCGAGATTCCGTAGACTTAGGATGAATGCATGAGGCTTCGTGCCTCGAGATTAACATTCATTTGGAGTTATCTATTGATGCTTGGGTTAGTGTAGCCTACCTAGGTCACATCCCCTTGGGTTGCAGGCCTTTCTCCCGGTATTTTAAGTTAGCTATGATGCTTGGGTTAGGATAGGATTCCTAGGTTACATCCACTTGGGCGGGGGCCTTTATCCTGGACTTTGGGTGAATGCAGTATGGTTTGTTCCTCGAGATTACCATTCATTTGAATTTAGATATTGATGCCTGGGTTAGGATGGCCAACCTAAGTTACATCCCATTGGACTGCGGACTTTGGGAGAATGCAGGATGCTTTGTGCCTCGAGATTATCATTCATTTGGAGTTGGCATTCATTTGAAGTTGGATACACCAACCTAAGCATCATTAGCTAACTCTAAATGAATGATAATCTCGAGGCACGAAGCATCCTACATTCACCCAAAGTCCAGGAACAAGGCCCAAAGGCTAAGGGATGTAACTTAGATTGACTACCCAACCCAAATATCAGTAGCTAACTTCAAATGAATGATAATCTCAAGGAATAAACCATAGTGCATTCACCCAGAGTCCGAAAAAAAGGCCCCCCACCCAAGTAGATATAACCTAGGTAGCCTATCCTAACCCAAGCATCGGAGGTAACTTCAAATGAATGATAATTTTGAGGCACGAAGCATCATGCATTCATCCAAAGTCCGAGAAAAGGATCCGCAGACCCAAGGAATGTGACCTAAGTAGGCTACCCTAACTCACGCAACAGTAGATAACTCCAAATGAGTGATAATGTCGATTCACTAAGCATCCTGAATTCACCCAAAGTTACCTACACAACCTATTCTAACTCAAGCATTAATAACTAATTTCATGGTTACTTATGACTTATAAGTCATGCAAGATTATATACAACTTTTAATAAAAGATAATTGGGATTCTTTGTTAAATGCCCTTTTCAAGTCTTCTTTTTAATTAAATAGACTACAAGTTTTTTTAAGGAAATAACCCATTTTTAAGACAGATCTATTTTCTATCCGACCGATAAATCGACCCAACAAATCGGTTGTCGATCCGATAAATCAATTATCGATCCAACATATATATGGACAGATCAATCATCAATCTGACAGATCGATCATCGATCCAACCTATATATGAACTGATAGATGAGAAAATAAAAGTAGGTCATTTTGCTAATTGAAAACTTGGAGAGGCTTAATAGCAAATTTTTTCAGTAGACCATGTTATTAATTGAAAATTTGAAGAGGATATAATCCAAACCAAATAAAATTGATAGAAAAAATTATAGATGAGAGAATAAATAAAGAATAAGTGAAAAATAAAATTACAATTTACTTAGATTTATTGAATCCATAATGGATTCAATCAAGCTAAGTGATAGAAGAAAACTTGATTTCTTTGTTAGGGCTTAATTGCCAAATTTTCTCATGATAATCAGGATTATATTATAGCATACTAATAAGTTCAAATCAGAAATAGTTTTTATAACAAAAAAAACTTAACAACATGATTGGGATCAACAACATTAGCTTCGATGGTAAATAAATCAGCAGTCAAATGCAGCCCCTTCTTAACCAAGTAATCATGCACATACTTGTCAAGCCTGAAAATTTCCAATAGAGAATCATATATTATTTTATTATGTGGCGTAATTGAAATTTCAAGATTTAAACATAGACATAAAAAAATTAAGTTTTATGAAATAAAATTTATATAATTAATAAATTTAAGTATTTAAAAGATAGATAAAAAATTTCAATGGAAAAAAGTTTAATTGACTCTCAAAGTTATATTGTGCCGCGTAATTTGAAACGGAGAAAGTGAAACGATTATTATTAAAATTTGCCCTTGTGTTATTTTAGATTGGTCAATTTTATCATTAATTAGATTTTGGGAAAAGACATCATTTTCACCCCATACTATACAAAAAAAGTCGAAGTCACACCTAAATTATATAAGTGACCTATTACACACCTTAACTATATAAAAGCGATATTATTACCTCCCCATGACCCCCATTCTATGGCGCATATGTTACACTTATTTTAGTCACGTCCAACCTATTAAATAACAAAAGTAAACACCTAAAATCATTAAGGGAAAAGACATTGTTTCCACCCCAAACTATAGTCGAAAAATCGAATCCACACCTAAATTATATAAGTGACCTATTACGCACCTTAACTATTAAAAAAATGATACTTTTTACTCCCTAGATCTGGCGTGGAAAATACATAATTATTTAAATAAAAATTGAAGAGTTTAAATTGAAAATGAATGTAAAAAAAAAGTTAAAAAAATAAAATACTCCTCCCCCAACCCCAGCATCCATCTCCCCACACCTACCCCCAAACAATCATCTTCTTCATCATCCCCACCCCCAAACCATCATCTTCTTCATCACCCCCACCCCAAAACTCTAACCTCAAACCATCTTCTTCTTCATCACCCCCACCCCAACCAACACAATTTATTCATCACCCCACCTCCAAATTCAAATCTCATCCTCAAATAACACAATTAATCCTCCACCTTCATCGAATCAATGTCAATTTCACAATGAACAAAATCAAATTGTATTTGATGTTTAAAAGGGTAAAACTAAATTTTATAAAAAAAATATAAAATTTTGTAGCAAGGATGTTTTCCGGTGAATTCTCTTCAGAAAAGTCGGATTCATTGTCGACTTTCTCCTCGTTGTCTGTTAATTATTAATCCATCCAAAAATGTAGTTTGCTACCATATTAGTTTTTTTTTAAATTGTAGCTGAAAAACAAATAGAAAAAGTACGAAAATGTGTTGGTCATTAGCATTTAAAACACCGAGGACAACAGTCGAGTGACCATTTTTTGAAACAATAATGGCCATTATAGCTGAGAATTTTGATATTTTTCTTTAAGAAAAGACGATGGGTTACGGATGAAAAAAAAATGCAAGAAGAAATTAATTGTTATGGTAATTTTGTTGGTGGGATAAAGTTTATGGTGATGAATATGGTGTAATGGAGATAATGGAGGTTTTGGACATTGACAACAATGGAGGTTTTTGACATTGAAGAAGAAGGGGAAAAATTAAATTAAAAATAAAAAATAAAAATTATGAAAATAATAAATTTATTATTTTTTCGGATTATACTGACGTGGCAGCGCGTGTAAAACACCACACAAGTGGTGTAATGCTGGCAGGGTATAAAGAGTATCACTTTTTTATAGTTAAGGTGTGTAGTAAGTCACTCATATAGTTTAGGTGTGGATTCAACTTTTTGACTATAGTTTGGGGTGAAAACGATGTCTTTTTCCTTATTTTTTTGGATTATGCTGAGGTGGTGCTGATGTGGCAGCGCGTGTAAAACACCACACCACATGCAACTGGTGTTATGTCTGACAGGGTGTAAATAGTATCATTTTTTTACAGTTAAGGTGTGTAATAGGCCACTTATATAGTTTAGGTGTGAATTCGACTTTTTGACTATAGTTTGGGGTGGAAACAATGATTTTTTCCATTATATTTTTGTGTCTATTCATTGCCTTGGAATTAATGAATTGTGTCATATATGATCCTATCATTAATTGAGGTCTTATCTGCATAAGTGGACTTTCAAGTGTCCAAATTATTTAGGAAAAAATTAGTTACTCCTAGTTACTCTTTAAAATTGGATTAAAATTTAATATTATCTCATTACAATGATAATAATATCAACATATATTCAGTGTAATTTTATAAATGGACTTTGAGAAGAGTGATGTATACGTTATTTTATTTCTTGGTCAAAAATTGAGGAATTAAGATTTCTTGGTCACTTATAAATAAATAAATAGCATAAAATGACCTTTTCAAATCTCATTTGAGTAAATATTAAGATCTTTAATAAAAAAGACATGAAATTAAAGAAATTGTAAGTGACCTAAAATATCAATGTACACAAATAAAATTGAACAAGTTTTAATCCTATTCATTTATTAATCCGGCCCGATTTAATCCTTTCAAATGTAACCCAATTTTTTTCTTAAAGACCCCTAGTAAGACTTTATTTATTCGACACTCATCTCATATCACTTGTTTCAATCAAAATATATACATTTTCCCTACTTTTACAACTTAAAAATAGCTATCGAAGCAAAAAATATTCTCAAAAAAATATCAACATAAAGCATGTTTTTATGTAAGTTTCTTTGATCAAAAACAACAGTTAAGCCTATGAGAACATAAAAAGAGAAAGGAATGCATATCACTAAAGAACCATACAAATATTAGAGTTAAAAATAAAAAAATTAAAATCATGAGAACAAAAGGAGAAAACAACATTACAAAATTTAATTAGAAAAATAATATTTTTTTTTAGCAACTTACATCACTTGATTGCTCCACGAACTCATAACTACTAAAGAAGAATACAAGAAAAAGAGAATAAAAAAGTGAAAGTGAAGAAAAGAAGAAAAGAGAATAGTGGAGAAAGAGAAAAAAAAAAGTTAACAAGAACAAAAAATAAGATTACAATTATATATTGAAGAGAAGTTAGTAGCATGCAAAATCTAAATAAAAGAGAAGATAGAAACCAACAAGAAAAATTTGACTTGAAAAATAAGATTACAATTATATATTGAAGAGAAGTTAGTATCATGCAAAATCTAAATAAAAGAGAAGATAGAAACCAACAAGAAAAATTTGACTTGAAAATACTAAGAGCAGATTACAAGTTACAACTAAGATTGTCTCTAAAATTTAACAACTTCATTTATTACTAATTAACTCTAATCACACATTTTTTTCAAAAAAAAAAAAAAAGAGAGAGAAATTTTCATTCAAAGATATCACTTAAATCAAAAAATAAGAAAAAAGAAGTGAATTCTATTAAGTATGACTTTTGCATAATTAGCACTTACTATGCAATATGTTTGGTATCTTAAGCGTGCACTTAAGTTACTAAATTTTTGCTTCAAGCCCATAGACCTTATTGTTTAGGGAAAAGGACATGGGGTGATCATTTTTTAAAAAAATTGACACAATTTGAAAAGGTGGACAAATATAACCTGTCAGCTTAATTTAATTCCTTTTTCTAGCCATTTAGCCCAATTAGATACATGCAGTCTCTATACTCAATTGATACACTTTTATACCAAATTGATACACTTTTATATTATATTGAAAACACTTTTTAAAAAAGAGAAAGGAAATTCTATGCAAGCACATGCAGTCCTTATACCCAATTGATACTCTTTTATACCACATTAATACACTTTAATACTACATTGATACACTTTTATACTACATTAATATACTTTGATACCGCATTGATACACTTTTATATTGATACTCTTTTATATCACGTTGATACAATATTTATACCATATAAAGACACCCTTTACAGAGAATATTTGTGCTAGCATATATAGTAATTCATTATTCGTGACTTCACCTATATTTTTGTAAAAATTTGTGCAAGCATATACAAAATTTATTAAACCCTGACTGTCCAAATATTTTTTAATTTTTCTGATTAAAAAGCGAGAGATAGAGAAAAAAAAAATAAGTCAGTGTCACTGTTAACTCATATGAAAAGAGATAGAACAATTATGGGTGGACTTGTATTTTATGTTATTATTTTCGTGATCGCATCTGAAAAAATAAATAAGTGGACAGAGTGGACTTTTTCACAACAAAAAAAAAAAATTAACAACATTAAAAGAAAAAAATAGTGAAAATCGAATAAAAAAAAATAGGAAGAAAGAAAACGTAACATGTAAAATAATTGACATTACAAGTTAAGCAATAAATAAAGAAAAGACACACACACAAAAAAAAAAGAGGTAGTAGCAACAAAAAGCCTAAATGGCTATTTATTAGAATTGCCAAATCAATGGTTATATTAGTGGAAATATTTTGGGTGAGCTGACATTTGTGTCCTTTCCCCATTGCTTTTTTTGTATTTTTTGCCTTTGAAAAATTGTATCCTCATGGGTCTAAGCTTGTTTGATGGTGTGATCACCGAATCAACAATGATAAAAGTGGGCCAATTAGACTAATGTTTTTATACGGAAGGCTTCGTGCTTAAAGCGCAAGACCTCATCAGATCTAAAAGTATAAGGAAGGTGACTGGCAATCAATCACAACGGCATACCACAAGGAGTTATGCAAGTAAAGAAGATCACATCCTCTACACGGACATATCTGATATGAACATGTATGGTTTTGAGCTCGTGTTCGAGAAAAGAAGGATGCCTTGCATGCACGGACATATCTGATATGGACGTATCATATGGTGATGGTGCAATTCCTCAATCAAGGAATCAATTCAAATCCTTGATTGAGAAGAAATCCCTTGGTTTCCTTATAGAGCAAGAAGCCAAATCAGCTGAACTCTGTAAAAGAGAAGATTGAAGACCGAAGACCGAAGAATCCATGCAACTTCAAGAGAAATTCTTAGTGTGTCAATCTTAGTCTCAATAAAGCTTTGTACTTCTTAGTTTGCAATAGTTACAAAAGAGAAAGATCGAGTCAACTTACTCATACCAGTTGAGACTGTGTCTCATGATCTGAATCAGAAAATAACTTTCAATGAGGCAAATTTGTAATACTTCGTATCAATCTTATGTGTTGGTCTTTGTTTTTCGAGCTTAAATAGGGATGGGCTAGTAGGTGCTAACATTCTTTTCTTTTCCCCTTTACCAATATGGGATCCACCAAATGATGCACAGTCCCTCCTGACAAACTTTCCTCAATCTATACTCTTGAGAACATCTCTGCAGGAAAAGCAGGCACAATCCCTTTCCGTCGTTATGATTTTGACGGTAAGAAGGGGACCCTTGAAGCAACTTTAAAGTTGTTCTCAGTGGAATAAGACATTAATGTTTGCATCGAGATGGCTGTCTACCTACATCGATGAAGTATGGCCCTTGCCTGGATCCAGCAGAAACGCAAGACGCTGCTTCATGCATCAGGCTGCCCTTATCATTTCGACACTAAATCTGTAGAATTGATTGACTACGCTCCACGCTAATCAAATAACAGGCTTATTAATGACCAAATATAAGCCTAATAGTGGACTTGAATACAAGTACCATCAACATATGTTTCTTCAAACACTAAGGATCTTTAAAAACTATTTGGCGTCTAATTTGCGAAAGCTTAACTATCATTAGTATAATGTTACTTCAAGCATCAACGATCAAGGCCGCTAATATGAATACCAAAAGTTGCAGGTGACCTTAACCTTATACTGAATCACTAATGCCTAAAGCCATCAACGTTATAACCTTATCCTGAATCACTAATGCTTAAAGCCATCAATGTTATGTTCTCTCAGCGTTGAAACATAAACCCTCTATGCCTCATCTCAATGTATTAGCAGCTTAACATTCACCGTCAAGACACTGCACTTCAAGGCTGCGTACACATCACCCCTACCTGGACACCAGTTCGGGGATTACACCAGGGATGTTGGGGTTGTTGTACACTGCACTTTAACTTGTGCACTATAATGATATTCTCATTCTTCCCACGTGTAGGAGAAGTAACATGATGCTTCTTAAAGAACCACTTATCCTAAATCTCCGTGTTGATTAAAAAAAAATGCAACAAAAACGGATATGGCCTCCACTCATGATCGATACTCATGAGTAAATCTTGGATTACAAAAAAGTTAAATTCTTAAAACTATCAAGAAGTAACAAAATGCATCTGGCTTTCCTCATGGCTATGGCCTACATGTACTGTATAATAGCAACAAATTTTTAAGCTTTCTCAGGATATCACCTTCTTAATTCTACGCCAAGAGGAAGATCTTGTTTTGATAACGGAGTTTGCTGTATCGCAGAGCAGGAGCCGGTGGAAGAGCGTAATAGGAAGATTAGCAGAGAATCTGGTATGAGCTTCCGCTATAATAGAGAACTGTTTAATTGTCCTTAAAGGACTAGTAACTGACCAAGATTTCCATACACAAGCAAAAATGAACATTCTTATTATAGGTCAAAAGACGTTCTCGGACAAGAAATTCTTTTATTCACTTCCGCAATTATTAAATAATCTAGGCTGTAGATACATTTCGTTACGTATCAAGAGATCTTCTATACGCCAAACAAAACCTCACCTTAGGGGAAATATTTCATATCCTCAGAGCTGGACAGAAACGAGGCTGTAACCTACTCCATATAAGTACTTGGTGTTCAGGATCAGAGATACAACGTTAAACTAAAATTCATTTAGTGTTGTAATTCCAATACACATACAAGAACGAGTATACAACTGATTGCTCCATCAAAGAAGCTTTTCTTGCAGAATTTAGTTACGCTATTAATTCATGTTAAGTCAACATATACGAGTAGTACTTAAATGAGCTGACATGTATTATCAAGACTAAAGACCAGAGATTCTGAAACATAAAAGTAAGTTATTTGAAATCAATACAAACGAACCTGCTTCAGAAGGATCTGGCACCAGAAACATGGCGTTTGTCTCCATCTGCACAGTTTGTTCAAAGTAAATACCATGTACCGCTCCCTCATCCTGGAAAGAATTAAATCTTGTCAGTTATGTCACAACTTAAAAAAAAAAAATGTTGTCATCTCGGAAATGTAAGCATACCCTGGCCTCCCTCTGTCGACGCATACTAGGAATCTGCTCCATCATGCGGCTGTATGACACATGAAAATCAAAATGAGTTATATATCTTCTCATCAGAACTTCAACAACCAAATTGATGCTTTCACTATTGCAATATCATAGAAATAACTAGTTATCCAAGGAAATTAACACAGCGAATAGGGTAAATTCAATTTTACAGTCATAACTATGTTGCACAAAACCCAATGGAAACATTATTTTGTTCAGAACAAAGCAGCATAATATAACATGAAGTTAAGTTAACAAGGAATCACTATAAATACATCAAGATGTTACCTAGAATTGGTAACAAAATTAGATGTCACTTCGCCCTCATCCGTCCTTGAATGGCATTACTCTTGCAATCTCTCAGGACTAAATGCCGGCACCACGGGAAGATTTATACGTTAAATTTAGCTTTCTTTTTTTTTAATTGAGACTACTATAATCTAAATGAATGAGTTTTGAAAAAAAATTCTCAGGCTGCACAAACTACGGACAATGTGGTACCTCAAGTCCCATATGTTGTGCCAGTTAGCTCTCTTACTATGCATCGTTTGGTCCTTATTTTATAAATTGCAATGTCTCCATTATGATGTCACTCTTTTGTCCCAAATATAGGCACATAACATATCACCTGCGGTGCCGGCCTTTAGACCTGAGAGATCGCAACAGCAATGCCCTATCGATCAAATTGTGGAGATGGAACCAACTCCTCGTGCCCTTAAAAAGATTAAGCTTACGGTGCTAGAACCTTCGGAAGCAGGTTCGTTGTATTGGTTTCAAATACTTTGCATTCATATTTTAGAATCTTTTATCGTTGATCTTGATAACACATGTTAGCTCACCTAAGAAGTTTATGCTCTTATACATCGACTTGACATGCATTTTGAACCAGAATACCAATGTCAATTTTTGTTAGTTTCTGAAAATTTTGATCTGTTTGTCAATTATAAGTTGTTCAAGGACAATTAAATAGTTCTCCGTTGTAACGTAAACTCATATTAGATTCTTTGTTGATGATCGTTATCAGTTGTTCCGGCGTCTCCAGCTCTGGGATGCAACAAACTCCCTAGTCTAATCAATATCTCGCGATTTTCTGATCTTCCTCTTGGCATGACATTAAGAAGGTGATAAGTTTGAGAAAGATCATAATTCGTTAGCTGTTAAACCGTATATGTAGGCTATGTGTGTCATGAACTAAGACAGATGAATTTCTTTTACTTAATCTTGATGGTACTACCATCAATATATTGTTGCTTCAAATTAAGTAAAAGAAATTTATCTGTCTTAGTTCATGACACATATAGCCTAGATATACGGTTTAACAGCTAACGAATTATGATCTTTCTCAAATTTATCACCTTGTTAATGCCATGCCAAGAGGAAGATCGGAAAATAGTGAGATATTGATTAGACTAGGGAGTTTGTTGCATCCCAGAGCTGGAGACGATAGAACGACTGATAACGATCATCAACAAAGAATCTGATATGAGTTTCCATTACAACGGAGAACTATTTAATTGTCCATAAACAACTTATAATTGACAAACAGATCATCCATACAGCCATAACATTTTCATACACTAACAGAAATTGACATTAGTATTCTGGTTCAAAAATGCAAGTTAAGTTGACATATAAGAGAATAAACTTCTTAGGTGAGCTCACATGTGTTATCAAGATCAAAGACAAAGATTCTGAAACATAAACGCAAAGTATTTGAAACCAATACAACGAACCTACTTTCGAAGGTTCTAACACCGTAAGCTTAACCTTTTAAAGGGCACGGGGATTTGGTTCCATCTCCACAGTTTGATCAATAGGGCATTGCTCTTGCGATCTCTCAAGACTAAAGGCCGGCACCTTAGGTGATATATCATGTGCCTATAATTAGGACAATAGAGTGACATCAAAATGGAGACATTGTAATCTATTAAATATGGACCAAATGATGCATAATAAGTGAGCCAACTGGCACAACATATGGGACTTGAGGTACCGCATTGTCCATACTTTGTGCAGACTGAGAATTTAAAAAAAATCATTCATTTAGATTATAGTAGTCTCAAAAAATTTAAAAAAAAAACTAAATACCAAGTCCCTCTCCTTCATCCTGGAAGGAATAAAACCAACAGTTATGTCGCAACTTTTTAAAAAATATGTTGTCATCTCGGAAATGTAAAAACGTTCTCTGGCCTCCCACTGTTGAGGCATATATGGAATCAACATCGTAGAGTGGCTGTATGACACATGAACATTAAAAAGAGTTTGAAATCTAGAGATTCGAGAACTTCAACAATCAAATCGATGCTTTCACTATGTAATATCTAAGTAATAACTAATTATCACTACGCAATATAAGTAATAACTATTATAATTAGAAAAGGAAAAAAAAAAGCAACTTCGTGGACTATATTTATTTGATCTCGTCAGCATAGAGACGATAGTCATGGACAAACAAGCAAGCCAACTTCTTTTTTGGACCAAGCAGACCGATAACAAACACGTATTGTCTTTCATATTGTTTTGGAACACACACCGCTACATGTTCCATTGATGTGTAATACTGATAGGAGTAGGTGTTCAACTAGTTAGTAGAATATTGCTGAGTCAGCTGTATAACTTGTTAGAGGTTATTAGACAATGATTAGTTAGTGGCAATGAGCTGTCAAATAGAGTGTTATAGAACAAAGGTAGCTATTAGATATTTTGTTGTCTATATAAGGCACAACAATGAGATTGTAACACAAGTTGAAAAAAGGTAGTTATAATTTTGATATTTCTTCTCTTCTTATCTCCATCAATGGAGTTTTAGCAAGTATTTTCACATGGTATGAAAGCCACAAGTTCAATAATAAGTGTTTTTGATCAACACTAAGTGGTTTTCGATCACTTTTCACTGAGTTTTCTGAGCATTTTGAATCACTGAGTTCAGTTTTTTTGTTTCGTAATTCCAATTTACATTACAGATACATTCTATCAATCGCGGTGCCTAAAATCGATCAAAGTGATCCACTTTTCATTGCTGCATTTGAGATCTCCAGTGTTGTACTTGTTTTAATCAAGTTAACTGGTTCAGAAAATTATAGCTTATGGAGTCGATCGATGCGTATTGCTCTCTTAGGGAAGAGAAAGTTTGGATTTGTCAATGGTGCCTGCAATAAAGAATCATATAGAGAGGAACTTCATGAGCAGTGGGAAACATGTAATGCAATTATGCTTTCCTGGATCATGAACACTGTGAGTGAGAGATATGGCATTGTTTATAACACGAATGCTTGTGCAGTTTGGGAGAATTTGAAGGAAAGGTATGACAAGGTGAATCGTATGCGTGTATACCAATGGCATCACAAAATTAATATGTACTCTCAAGGTACAGATTCTATCTCAGCCTATTTTACCAAATTGAAGAGTCTATGGAGTGAGTATGATGTACTAGTGCCAAATCCTAGTTGTGCTTGCCCTACGTCTACAGAGTACTCAGATCTTATGTGTCAACTTAGACTTTTACAGTTTTTAAGTGGCCTAAATGAGTCCTATGACCAAGCTAGAAGACAGATATTGCTCAAAGGAGTGACTCCTACTCTTAATCAAGATTATGCTATGCTTATAGAGGATGAAATCTAATATTCAGCACGTATGATGACTGTGAATGATGGATCAGAACCACTTTTATGCAAGTGAATTGAAATTGTATTTTTGGACAAAGCAACTCTAACTACAAAGGCAGAAAGTATGATTATTGTCATCTATTGGGTCACACCAAGGAAACTTGCTATAAGTTGGTAGGGTATCCAAATGACTAGAAGAACAGGAAGAAACAACGCTACAACTCTAATTTCAGATCATAGTATACTGGCAGTAACAACCTATCCACAAACAATGGTGGTAACAACTTTGCCAACACTGGTCACAGGTCTATTTCTCAGGCTTCAACTATGGTAGCTGGTCAAGTTAATGCTGATAGTTCCAGTCATGAAGTAACTCACACACCAAAGGCCAAGCCTCACACATTCACTGAGGAAGAGTACACTCAAATTATAACTATGTTGAACAAGGACTCAACAGACATAAAACAAGTCAATAGGACAGGTATTACTACTTGTTTCTTATCCAAAGCATGTTCTGGAAGTTGGATTATAGACTTAGGTGCTACACATCATGTATCTGCACATAGACACTTATTCAAATAAGGTACCATATTAGACTCCAAGCATGTGGATAAGTTGCACCTTCCAAAAGGGGATGAAGTGAAAATCTCACACACTGGAGAAGCCCATATTTTTGCAGATGATGTGATCAAAGATGTTCTACATGTTCCAGACTTCAAACTCAATTTGTTGTCTATTGCCAAGATAACCAAGGAACTTTCATGTTTTGTATCCTTTTATCCTAATTTTTGTATATTTCAAGACCTCTTTAATGGCAAGGTAAAGGGGATTGGTAGACAAAAAGGTGGACTATATGTTCTTAAAGGTGATTGGACAAGAGGTACTAATCAGTATCAAAAGCTAGCAGATTCATTGCAGAAGTCTCCACTTCCAGTTGCAGCTTATGGCACCAAAGGCTTGGACACCCTGCTGCTCAGGTTCTCAAGTGTTTAGACATTATGATGAACCCTAGTAATGTAAATGTGTTGAATAAATGTTCTATGTGTCCACTAGCTAAACAAACAAGGTTGTCATTCCCTTTAAGTACAACTAGATGCTCTACATGTTTTAAACTTGTACACATGGATTTATGGGGTCCATATAAAACTTCTACTTTTGACAACAAGTACTATTTCTTAACTATGGTAGATGACCATAGTAGATACACTTGGGTGCACCTGTTGCAGCTAAAGTCTGAGGCCATAGTGGACATTAAGACATTTATTTCCATGATTAAGACTCAGTTTGGCATAATGATGAAAATCATTAGATCTGATAACGACACTGAATTTATCAACTCTCAGTGTAAGACATTGTTCCAGTCCCTGGGAATACTACATCAGACCAACTGTCCTCACACTCCTCAACAGAATGGAGTTGTGGAGGGAAAGCACAGGCACATATTAAATATATCTAGAACACTTAAGTTTCAGTTTCAATTGACCATTTAAGTATTGGGAACTATGTGTAAAGGCTGCAGTATATCTAATGAACAAGTTTCCATCTTCCATTCTAAGTGGTAAGAGCCCATTTCAGTTGATGTTTTCCAAGGATTCAAAGTTATCACATCTCAGGGTATTTGGATGTTTATGCTATGTAACTATCCTCCCAAGAGGTGATAAGTTCACAGAAAGGGCAAAACTTGTAGTCTTGGTGGGATATTCTGAATCTCAGAAGGGGTATTTACTGCTGGATATCACCTCATAGAAACTATCAGTCAGTAGAGATGTTGTGATATATGAAGATATATTTCCCTTTGCTTCCTTACCAGCACAAAATACACAAGCTTCCTCATCTGTAAAAAATGTTACTGAGTTTTTTTGATCCCCACAGATAAATAAATACTTCATAAACAAATACTGAGAGTGTTATTGAAGCAACTCCAATTGTAGAGGGTGGAATTTCTGATGCTGCAGTCCCTGGTACAGCTTCCCCTGGATCCAACCATGAAGAAGCATGTCAAGATGAATGTTCCCTCCATCAACCCTCTTCTAGTAGCCCAATAAGAACAAGCAGACCACCAGTGTGGATGCATGATTATGTTGATACTTCCAAAAACCAGAGATGCAAACATCCATTAGCCAACAACTTATCTTACAAAAATCTGGGTCCTACTTATCAGTGCTATTTAACCAAATTCTCCACCTTGATTGAACCTCAAAACTATAAGCAAGCCATAAAATATGAAAGGTGGGTGGAAGCTATGAAGTCAGAGATTCAGGCCTTAGAAGCTAACAACACATGAATCATTATTGATCTACCTAAAGGGAAGAATACTGTTGGTTCCAAGTGGATTTACAAAATCAAATATCTAGTAAATGGTGATGTGGAGAGGTTCAAAGTAAGGTTAGTAGCCAAAGAAAGAGCCAACATGAGGGGTTAGATTATAATGAAACCTTTTCACTAATTGCTAAGATGATGACAGTTAGGTGTGTGATTGCAATAGCTGCATCTAAGGTTGGAATCTTTATCAGATGGATGTGCATAATGCATTCCTCCAAGGGGATATTGAGAAGGAAGTCTACATGGAAATTCCAGAAGAATTAAGAAGACAGGGGCAGCACAAGGTATGTAAGTAAATTAAATCCTTGTACGGTCTTAAACAGGCCTCCAGACAGTGGAATCTTAAGCTCACTTATGCCTTACTTGATGCTGGTTTTACCCAAAGTGCACATGATTATTCCCTATTCACTCTGAATCAAGGTAATGATACTGTTATAGTTCTTGTTCATGTTGATGATTTGCTAATCACTGGAAGCAGTGCCTCTTTGATCAATGCTACCAAAATCAAGTTGCATCAACAATTTAAGATGAAGGACTTAAGGGATCTCAAGTATTTTTTGGGCATTGAAGTTTTAAGATCAACATCAGGGATCATTCTGAACCAAAGGAAGTATATTCTAGAGTTAATTGCTAAAACAGGTCTTAGTGGTGCTAAGCCTGCTATTACTCCCTTAGAGTCTAATGCCAGGCTCACCTTCATTGAGTATGATCAAGCCACAGGTGCACAAGGTGATGAACTGTTGTCTGACATTTCCTCTTACCAAAGACTTGTTGGTAAGCTTATGTATGCCACTATTACAAGGCCAAACATTAACTTTGTTGTCCAGACTCTCAGCCAATTCATGCAACATCCCAAGAAGACTCACTGGGAAGCAACTACTAGGGTAGTCAGGTACCTTAAAAATTCTGTTGGCCAAGGTGTCTGGTTAAAGGTTGAACATACTAATACTCTGACTTGTTGGTGTGACTTTGATTAGGATGCTTGTCCAAACACCAGAAGATCAGTTATTGGTTATGCAATTCACTTTGGTGAATCACTCATATCATGGAGGTCCAAGAAGCAACACACTGTTTCCAGGAGTTCTGTTGATGCTGAGTACAGAAGCATGGCTTCAACAGTTGCAGAACTCACTTGGTTGGTTGGGTTATTTTAGGAACTTAAGGTCACTGTCACTCTCCCCATTTCAATTTATAGTGACAGTAATTCAGCCATCCAGTTGGCCAACAACCCTGTGTTCCATGAGAGAACCAAACACATTGAAATTGACTGTCATTTCATTAGGGACAAAATCAAAGATGGGTTGATTAAGGCTCTATATGTTCAGTCTCATGATCAACTTGCTTATCTGCTTACCAAGGGCCCAAGTCTTGCTCAACATGATCACTTACTTAGCAAGCTTAGTGTACTAAACGTTCTGCACCCTGCATCTTGAGGGGGAGTGTTTTGGAACATACACAGCTACCTGTTCCATTGATGTGTAATACTGATAAGAGTAGGTGTTCAACTAGTTACTGAGTCAGCTGTATAAGTTGTTAGAGGTTGTTAGACAATGATTAGTTAGTAGCAATGAGCTGTCAAATAGAGTGTTCTAGAACAAAGGTAGTTATTAGATATTTTGTTGCCTATATAAGGCACAACTATGAGATTGTAACACAAGTTGAAAAAAGGCAGTTAAAATAACCTCAGCTTAAGATTCAATTTCAGCTCCTAATAACCACAGCTCTTCACCTACTTATAGGAGAAAAACTAAGTGTATATGCACATCGATGGCTCACTCTTTTTTTTTCCGATAATTGTGGAGTTTGGGTCAGCTTTCACGTACCTCGATTAAATCCATGGGATACCTCCCATCTCCCACTAGCAACAGATATCAGGTGACTCTGTCCACCAGGACAGATGGGAAGATTCACCTTCTTGCGGTGCTTAGGTATTTGCCCGAAAAGTGGTATATCTATGATGCGATACCACAGTTTATAGTAATTATTGCAGGCACTCGTATAATAACTTGACAAACCTGAAGCACCTGTAAAAAATGAAAAGAAGCACATTCAAATTCTCAGTATAGCAGTAAGATCTTTTAAATTTTTTTGAAGAATTACACAGCGAGCATGAAACAGTTCATTCCTCAATCCATACTCTTGAGAAAATCTCTGCAGGAAAAGCAGGCACGGTCCCTTTCTGTTTTTATCATTTTGACGGTAAGAAGGGGAGACTTGAAGCAACTGTAAAGTTGTTCTCTATGGAATAAGCCATTAATGTTTGCATCGAGATAGTTGTCTACCTACATTGATGGAGTATGGCCCTTGCCTGGATCCAGCAGAAACGCAAGATGCTGCTGCATGCATCAGGCTGCCCTTATCATTTCGACACTAAATCTGTAGATTTGATTGATTACACTCCTCGCTAATCTAATAACAGCTTATGAATGACCAAATTTAGGCCTAATAATGGACTTGAATACAATTACCATCAACATATGTTTCTTCAAACACTAAGGATCAATATCTTTAAAAACTATTTGGAGTCTAATTTGCGAAAGCTTAACTATCATTAGTATAATGTTATGTTAAGCATCAACGATCAAGGCCGCTAATATGAATACCAAAAGTCGCAGGTGACCTTAACCTTATACTGAATCACTAATGCCTAAAGACATCAACGTTATAACCTTATCCTTAATCACTAATGCTTAAAGAAATCAACGTTGAAACCTAAACCCTCTATGCCTCATCTCAATGTATTAGCAGCTTAACATTCACCATCAAGACACTGCACTTTAATGCTGCGTACACATCACCCTACCTAGACCCCACTTCTGGGATTACACCGGGTTTGTTGGGGTTGTTGTACAGTATATGATATTTTTATTCTTTCCGCTTGTAGCAAAAGTAACAGGATGCTTCTTAAAGAACCATTTCTCCTAAATCTCCATGTTGGTAGAAAAAATATGCAACAGTCATTTTATAATCGGCAGAAAGCAACAAAACCGGATGTCATTGCACTCATGATCGAGTACTATTGAGTAAATCTTGGATTACAAAATGGTTATAAGCTTAGAAAAATCAAGAAGTAACAAAATGCATCCATCATTCCTCCTGGCTATAGCCTACATTACTGTACAATAGTTAATGAATTGTAAGCTTTCTCAGGATATGACCTTCTTAATTCCATGCCAAGAGGAAGATCTTGCTCTGATTATGGAGTTTGCTGTATCTCCATTATAACAGAGAACTGTTTAATTGTCCTTGAAGGACAAGTAACCGACCAAGATTTTCTTACACTAGCAAAAATGAACATTCGTATTATAGGTCAAAAGACGTTCTCAGATAAGCAGTTCGTTTATTCACTTGTGTGATTACCACATAATCTAGGCTGTAGATACATTCCGTTACGTATCGAGAGATCTTGTGTACGCCAAACAAAAGCCTCACCTTAGGATAAATATTTCATATCCTTAAAGCTGGACAGAAACAAGGCTGTAACCTAATCCATGTAAGTACTTGGTGTTCAGGATCCGAGATACAAAGTTAAATTGAAATTCATTTAGTGTTGGTAATTGCAATACAAGAACGAGTATGCAACTAATTGCTCCATCGAAGAAGCTTTTCTTGCAGAAGTTCGTTATGATCTTAATGCATGATAAGTCAACATACACAAGTAGAAACTACTTAAGTGAGCTCACATGTGTTATCAAGACCAATGACGAGATTCTGAAACATAAACGTAAGGTATTTGAAACCAATACAAACGAACCTGCTTTATAAGGATCTGGCACCGGAAGCATGGTGTTTGGTTCCATCTGCATAGTTTGTTCAAAGTAAATACCACGTCCCGCTCCATCGTCCTGGAAAGAATTAAACCTCGTCAGTCATGCCACAACTTAAAAAAACAAAATGTGGTTGTCTCGGAAATGTAAACATACTCCGGCCTCCCTCTGTTGACGCAGACTAGGAATCCGCTGCATCAAGCGGCTGTATGACACATGAAAATCAAAACGAGTTATAAATCTTCTCATCAGAACTTCAACAACCAAATTGACGCTTTCACTATTCAATATCATAAACATAACTAGTTATCCAGGGAAATTAACACTGAGAACAGGATAAATTAAATTTTACGGTCATAATTGTGTTGCAAAAATTCCAATGGAAACATTATTTTGTTCAGAGCAAAGCATCATAATATAACATGAAGTTAAGTTAACAAGGAAAACACTACAAAATACAACTGCATAAACATTGGTTCGTATTAGCAAATAAACATAACACGTTATCTAGAGTTGGATACAAATGGTGCTCTCTTCCTGCGACGAATCTCAAGAAATCTTAAATTAGATGTGACTTCGTCCTCATCCATCCTCCGATGGCATTGCACTTGCAACCTCTCAGGATTACAGGCCGGCCCCAGAGGAGATATATTATGTTCCCTATAAGACAAAAAGTGACATCTGAAGGAGAAATTATAATCAATAAAATTAGGACAAAACGATGTACGGTAGGAGAGCTAACTGGTCTAGCAGAAGGGCGAAAAGATGCTGGCGCAGCATGAGGGACTTGACGTACCACATTGTCCATAGTCTGTGCGGCCTGAGAATTAAAAAAAATATACATTTATATTATAATATAATAGTCTCAATAAAATATAAATATAACTTAGAAAAGCTTAGGGAACACCTCAGCATACGGATCTTCGGCATGCTAATCCTGACTAGAGCTGAACATTCAGTAGAACGCATACCACCAATCTTCTAAGTGACTGATCGGAGGTTAATTTTTTCTGGAAAGTACTTATCGTGTTTCTAAAATTGCATTAATTTCTATTATTTATATTGGAGGGATGTTCACAACATAGTGATTGATCATTTTGTTCGTGGTGTTGTGCTAATGTGCAATTATTTAATTCTGTGATTTCTTTCAACTATCGAATCTCAGGAGGTATTCCTAGAAGATTGGTGGTATGAGTTCTTCAGTATGTTCAATTTGAATCAGGTTGAGCATGCCAAAGAGCCCTATGCTGAGGTGTTCTGTAGACTTTTCTAAGTAAAATTTAGCTTCTTTTTTTTTTTTAATTGACACTACTATAATCTAAGTGAATGATTATTTTTTAAATTCTCAGGCTGCACAAACTATGGACAATTTGGTACCTCAAGTCCCATATGTTGTTCTAGTTAGCTCTCTTACTATGCATCGTTTGGTCCTTATTTTATAAATTACAATGTTTCCGTTATGATTTCACTCTTTTGTCCTAAATATAGGCACATAACATATCACCTGCGGTGCCGACCTTTAGTCCCGAGAGATCGCAAGAGCAATGTCCTATCGATCAAACTGTGGAGATGGAACCAAATCCCCGTGTCCTTAAGAGAATTAAGCTTTCGGTGCCAGAACCTTCGAAAGCAGGTTCGTTATATTAGTTTCAAATGCTTTGAGTTTATGTTTTAGAATCTTTTGTCTTTGATCTTGATAACACATGTGAACTCACCTAAGATATTTATACTCTTATACGTCGACTTAAAATGCATTTTGAACAAGAATACCAATGTCAATTTTAGTTGGTGTCTGATAATATTATGACTGTGTGAATGATCTGTTTGTCAATTATAAGATCTTCAAGGACAATTAAATAGTTCTCTGTTACAACGGAAACTCATATGAGATTCTTTGTTGATATGGTCGTTATCAGATTGTTCCACTGGCTCTAGCTCTGCGATGCAGCAAACTCCCTAGTCTAATCAATATCTCGTGATTTTCCAATCTTCCTCTTGGCATGGCATTAAGAAGGTGATAAACTTGAGAAAGATCATAATTCATTAGTTTTTAAACAATCTATGAAGACTATATATGCCATGAAATAAGACAGACGAATTTCTTTTACTTAATTTGAAGAAACAATATATTGATGGTACTTGTAGTCAAGTCCATTATTAGGTTTATATAAAAGACTGCTTTCGTCCTTAATTGTGAATAAGCCTTTATTAGATTAGCGAGAAACCTAGTCAATCATTAGGTTTACATATCAATTGATGCTTGCATCAGGGTAGGCTGCCTACGTTGTATCCCTTGGGATATGGACCTTCCCTGAACCTTGCGTAAACATAGAATCCTTCGTGCACCAAAGTTGTCGTCATAATTTTGACACTAATCTGTCGATATGTTGACTAGGCTTCTCACTAATCTAAGAAAGGATTATTCACAACCAAGGAAGAATGTGATCTTTTATATAAACCTAACAATGGACTTGAGTACAAGTACCATCAATATATTGTTGCTTCAAATGAAGTAAAAGAAATTCATTTGTCTTAGTTCATGGCACATATAGCCTACATATACGGTTTAACAGCTAACGAATTATGATCTTTCTTAAACTTATCACCTTCTTAATCCATGCCAGGAGGAAGATCGGAAAATCGCAAGATATTGAGTAGACTAGAGAGTTTACTGTATCCTAGAGCTGGAGACGACGAAACAATCGTCAGCAAAGAATCTATTATGAGTTGCCGTTACAACAGAGAACTATTTAATTGTCCTTGAACAGGTTATAATTGAAAACAGATCATCCACACAGCCTTAACATTTTCATACACTAACAAAAATTGACATTAGTATTCTGGTTCAAAAATGCATGTTAAGTCGACATAGAAGAGTATAAACTTCTTAGGTGAGCTCACATGTGTTATCAAGATCAAAGACAAAAGATTCTGAAACATAAACGAAAAGTAGAAAAGTATTTGAAACCAATTCAACGAACCTGCATCCGAAGGCTCTGGCACTGAAAGCTTAATCTTTTTAAGGGCACGGGGATTTGGTTCCATCTCCACAGTTTGATCGATAGGGCATTGCTCTTGCAATCTCTTAGGACTAAAAGCCGTCACCTCAGGTGATATATCATGTTCCTATAATTAGTCATTTGAAACCAATACAACCAAACCTACTCCAGAAGAATCTGGCATCGGAAGCATAGCCGTAGTAGGAGAATCGGAGTTTGGTTCCATTATCGTAGTTTGTTCAGTGTAAATACCAAGTCCCTCTCCTTCATCCTAGAAGGAATAAAACTCACAGTTATGTTGCAACTTTAAGAAAATGTACTAAACACATACGCTGGACTCCCATTGTTGAGGTATATATGGAATCAGCTCCGTCGGGTGGCTGTATGACACATGAACATTAAAAAGAGTTTGAAATATACAGATTCGAGAAATTCAACAATCAAATCATTTATTTCACTATGCAATATTTAAGTAATAGCTAATTATCACTACGCAATATAAGTAATAACTATTATAATTAGAAAAGAAAAAAAAAAGCAACTTTGTGGACTATATTTATTTGATCTCGCCAGCACAGAGACGACAGTCATGGACAAAACAAGCAAGCCAACTTCTTTTTTGGACCAAGCAGACTGATAACAAACACATATTGTCTTACATATACTTCTTATCTTGAAAATAAGCAGTAGCAAAAACGCCCTTGATATTCGTCTCTATTGTCCTTGGCTTGGTTACAACATGGAACCTCCAGTAATCACGGTTTCACTTTAAGTCATCCTGATAGCCTATTATCCCCATATGCCTCCACAACCATAGAGTTCCAAAACATCTCTATCATAGGGTCTATGTTGCTTGGACTCTTCCAACAATGTCATTGGGTGCGTGTCGGATCCTTCAAAAGTAGTTCATTTTCGAAGGATCTGACATACGTGCGGCCACAATTTTTGAGAGTCCGAGCAACTTAGCATAGGGTTAATCAACCCCTAATTTTGCGTTACTTTCATAGCCCTAAACTCTATTCTACTATGATTTATATATACTTTGGATGGAGAGGAAGTTCGTTAGCTGATGGCACCATGTTACTAGTCTTACCGCCCTTTTGTCCTAACCGTGTAACTTAAATATACCCTTTCCTATGTCATCATATAATCTTGAATTTATTCCATTATCCGAAACCATCGTACAATTATCTGTTTAATCAAGCAAAAGTAAGGAACTATTCAACACATTGTTATTTAGTTGCCATTTCGATCAAATACTCAAATCAGACAAGAAGTAACATTCGTTTTACTGTTTCTTGAAATGAATGAAACGGATCATATGACACTTTTGTCATGTCAATCATCAGCAAATAGAAACCCAATGAGTAAAGTCTATGGTCAAAAAGTGCATATTTTAAGCATCAGCTTAATATTCAATTTCAGCTCCTAATTACCACAGCTCTTCACCTACTTATAGGAGAAAACTAAGTGTATATGCACATCGATGGCTCACTCTTTTTTTTTTTTGATAATTGTGGAGTTTGGGCCAGCTTTCACGTACCTCGATTAAATCCATGGGATACCTCCCACCTCCCACTAGCAACAGATATCAGGTGACTCTGTCCACCAGTACAGATGGGAAGAATCAGCTTCTTGCGGTGCGAAGGAATGTGCCCGAAAAGTGGTATATCTATGATGCGATACCACAGTTTATAGTAATTATTGCAGGTACTTGTATAATAACTTGACAAACCTGAAGCACCTGTAAAAAATGAAAAGAAGCACATTAAAATTCTCAGTATAGCAGTAAGATCTTTTAATTTTTTTGGAAGAATTACACAGCGAGCATGAAACAGTTCATTCAAATTGTTGTGCGTAATTTAAATTTGGAAACAACAAATATGGAGGAACATATTTTTTCCCTGGTCGGATACAATGGTATTTTTCACTAATCCACCCTTATGTTGGCGAGGGATGACGTAGACCATAATATAAGCATCAAAACAGTGTGCCACAAGATATGTTTAAATGTATATTATTTCTTATAGGATTTTGTAGAAAGTAATCAGAAAGCATGATAGGGAGCTATGAGATGTAAATGAAAAGCAGAGGCAAATCCAGAATTTAAACCCTATAGGTTCAACCTTTAAGGTTCGTTGTATAGAACACATTATATTTTTGAAATTGTTATACATACTAGTCATCAAACTTTTTCTAGATTTTTACGCATAACTCAGATTTTACGTTGAAAGTACTGGGTGCAGATGAACCCAGGGACACAACACTATACCTACCTCTTATGGAAAGCCACACTTTGTATTCGAACAACCTTGCCCAAAAACCACCCATTCATTAGAAAATAAAATGAGATTTGAGCCTTTATTGTTTATGCATTTATGATGATTTGTTGAATTGAAAACTGTAAAAAAAAAGGTTTCTATTTTATTATATATTTATATCTTTAATTTATGCTCTGCCCTATGATGATTATAAGGGAAAAGAGAAAGGAAATCGCAAATGGAATATTTCTATTTAGTTTATAACATTCTCGAATACAACAGCCTCTTGTATTAACTTGCAGAAATTGGAATGACCGAGGTAGAAGTGCTTTAGAATACTTACAAAGGTAGGGCAGTTTAAAATATATTCACTTTATAGGTAGCTACTTGAAGAATATAGAAACCAATCAATGTACAGGGAAACGAATTTCTGGCATGTTATGATGGCAAGATTTTTGATACAATCTTAGGAGAATCACACCCCAAAATCTAGCTATTAAGGTGGGAGAGCTCATGGTTATATACGCCCAAAATCAATTTCCTATATATCTAATGTGGGACTTTTAGCAATAGGATCCTAATAAACCACCACACTCCGCATCTATCGTCCTTAACGGCTCCACTCTCGGTAGCTTTCACTTTATTTGTGTACGTAGCTCTTTCCCAAGTAGCCCTTTTTGAGTGAGGTGCCAGGCGCCTTGACGGTTGTGCTCTGGACATTGCTAGCTCTGGACGAACAGTGCCATACCAGTTTCACCATCTAAGGCATGGTGTGCATAGAGGGTGATGAGTGGCTCTGATACCATTAGTACAAACTTAGGAGAGCCACACTGCAAAAGTTAGCTATTAAGGTGGGAAAGTCCATGGTTATATTATCCCCACATTAGTTCCCTATATAACCAATGTGGGACTTTTGAAACAGGACTATAACAACGAAAAGCAATCCAAGCAAGGATTTGTTGCTTTATGAGTGACACAATGCACTTCAGATGAAGACACGCAAAAAATCCTCACCATAACTTAATTATAGCATTAAATTCATACATGTATTGTTCTTATTTTAGTTTCCATAACTTGTGTGTTTTACTTAATTGTGTACTTTATATTCTATATTATGAAAATTATAAGGAAAAGAGAAAGGAAGTCACAAATGGAATGTTTCTATTTGGTTTATAACATTCTCCAGCGCTACTTGTACTAGGTCGGGACCCCCTAGTAATAACTTGTTGAAATTGGAATGGCCTAGATAAAAAGGTTATAGACTACTTGCAAAGACAAAGTTGTCTAAAATATGTTTGATTTATACCAAGCTATTTGCGACAAGAGATCAAAGTAAATAACAACTTTCGGACATGTTATGATGGCAAGATCAGCTAAGACAAATAGTACTATAAAGGATCAGGGTTTTCTGTTTAAAACAATAAATCAAGCCAAGGGAGGAGTTATCTCTTCATGAGCAAAGCAATGAAGCTTAGAGAAGTGTGCGTGCGCTCAAATGATGATGCGCAAAATAATTCCAATGATAAATGGTTATATTTGGCTTAACTATGAGGAGTTGGATTGATATTAGCTTTAGTATAGCATTAACTTCATATATATATATATATATATATATATATATATAT
>NC_061114.1:7470374-7597621 GCF_002878395.1 Capsicum annuum | reverse complement strand
TATATATATATATATATATTAGGTACTTTTTTTTGTTTTCCATAACTTGTGTGCTTTAGTTCACCGAAGCATGCGCTTTAGTTCTCACTTTTTGCTTAAAGCCATAGATCTTATTGCTTCTTTGTGTGATTTACTTCAAAGAAGTATGTGCTTTAATTCTATCTTTACGCTTCACGCCCATAGATCTGGTTTCCTTTTTATGCTATTTGCTTTTCAAAACATTGGAGCCTAATGGTCTGAGCTTGCTTGACAGCATGATCATTACATCAATAATGACGAGAGTGGGCTAATCAAACTAGTGTTGCCACGTGGAAGGCTTCGCGCTCAAAGTGCACGGGCTAGGAAACGATCAAGGCTCTACTCTTTAAATGGAGTTCATTCTTTTCTCATTGTGAGAAAGAATTCTCGATCTTCTCCAATGAGGAAAGGCTGTGAGGTGAATTTCTGATACATAAATGAAACAAATCTTATGGAACTCAATAATTGAACTAACATTCATTTCCTTTTTTACTTCCCCTCCTACCATATCCTCCTGATGATGCACAATGAGGATGTCTTTTCCCTTCCATATGTGAAATGTATATCACAATTTAAAAACATTCCTCAATCTATGCCCTCTACTCTTGAGGTAATTTCAAGAGATCACAGATACAAATCATATGTTATAGAAAATTTTAGCAAGAATGGTAAAGTTGTCTTTGTGTGACCTCCAGATCATAGGTTCGAGACGTGAAAGCAACCATTAATGTTTGCATTAGTGTAGCTTGTCTACATCACAACCCTTGCAATGCGGCCTTTCCCTAGACCCTTCTAACATGGAATGCTTGGCGCACCAGTTGCTGCTGTGTCACTTATAGGTCACAAGTACGAGCAATGGAATCAGCTATTGATGCTCGCATCAAGGTAGGTTGCCTATATTGTATCCCTTGGGATATGGCCCCTCACTGAACCTTGCGTAAACACAAAATACTTCATGCACCAAAGTTGCCATCATCATTTTGACACAAATCTATTGATATGATTTACTAGTCTTCTCGCTAATCTAAGAAAGGCTTATTCACAACCAAGGAAGAATACGATCTTTTATATAAACCTAACAATGGACTTGAATACAAATACCATCAATATATTGTTTCTTTAAATTAAGTAAAAGAAATTCAGCTGTCTTTATTCATGGCATATATAGTTCTCAAACTTATCACCTTCTTAATGTCATGCCAAGAGGAAGATCGGAAATCACAAGATATTGATCAGTTTGCAGCATCGCTGAGCTGGAGTCAATGGAACAACCTGACAACGATAATCAACAATCTGACCATGAGTTTCTATTATAACAGAGAACTATTTAATTTTCGTTGAAGAGCTTATAATTGACAAACAGATCATCCACACAGCCATAACATTTTCATACACTAAAAAAAATTGACATTAGTATTCTGGTTCAAAATGCATACTTTGACAAGCCAAAACGAAAAACTTTTTGATTCACTTCTGTAATGACCAAATAATCTAGGCTATAGATACATTCTTTCTAGCAGTATTTTGTTATCATCTTAATGCATGTTAAGTCGACGTATAAGAATACAAACTACTTAGGTGAGCTCCTATGTGTTATCAAAATCAAAGATAAAAGATTCTAAAACATAAACTCAAAGTATTTGAAACCAATACAACGAACCTGCTTCCGAAGGTTCTGGCACCGAAAGTTTAATCTTTTTATAGGCACGGGGACTTGGTTCCATCTGCACTGTTTGATCGAAACGGCATTGCTCTTGCGATCTCTCAGGACTAAACGTCGGCACCGCAGATGATATATTATGTGCCTATAGTTAGGAGAAAAGATTGACATCGTAAGGGAGACATTGTAATCTATAACATAAGGACCAAACGATGCATAGTAAGAGAGCTAACTGGCACAACGTATGGGACTTGAGGTACCACATTGTCCACAGTTTGTGCAGCCTGAGAATTTATAAAAAATCAATAATTTAGATTATAGTTGTCTCAAAAAAAATGTCAAATTTAACTTAGAAAAGTCTAGAGAACACCTCAGCATTCTTCGGCATGCTCGGCCTGATTAGAGCTTAACGTACTGTAGAAATCATACCACCAATCTTGTAGAAATAAATCGCAGAATTAAATAATTGTATATTCGCACAACACCACAAACAAAATGATCAGTAAGGATGTTGTGAACATCCTTCCAAAATAAAGAATAGAAGTTAATGCAAATTTTGAAACACAAAAAGCACTTTCCAGAAAAAACTAACTTCCGATAAGTGCACCAAAAACTTCAAAGAATGACATTATCAATCATTGCATCCAATCTTTTTTCTATGGATAGTCTTTTCTTTTTAGACCGTTTTAAAAAAATAATAATAACAACAAAATTCTATATCTAAATTTTTTAAATAATATTTTCATTTTAATGATATGTTAATATAAGAATTGACATAGCATGTTGAAACCTACTACTATATATCAAGTTTACTTTTGGTATGTTACACTCCGTTTATCCTAATTTATTTGGCAAACTTTCCTTATTAGTTTGTCCTCAACAAAATGACTCAATTATATATTTAATAATAATTTAACTTTTAAATTCTCATTTTACTATAATAAAAAGTTTATTTTAGCCATCATATTTCAAAATATTCCCTTTCTTAAATAAAACCGCTCCCTATGACACATAAATTTAAATAATGAATTAGAAATTTAATTTGTGGTAAAAGACATTCTTTTTTTCTAAAACGCAAGGCATTTGAAACCAATACAAACAAACCTGCTTCAGAAGTATCTGGCATTGGAAGCATAGCCGTAGCAAGAGCATCGGAGTAATTTGGTTCCATCTGCATAGTTTGATCGGTGAAAATACCAAGCCCCTCTCCTTTATCCTGGAAGGAATAAAATCGACAGTTATGTCGCAACTTAAAAAAAATATGTTGCTGTCTCGGAAATGTAAACACATACTTTTGCCTCCCATTGTTGAGGCATATATGGTATCAGCTCTATTGGGTAGCTGTATGACACATGAACATCAAAAAGAGTTAGAAATCTACAGATTCACAAACTTTAACAACAAAATTGATGCTTTCACTATGCAACACAGAATTGGATAAATTCAATTTTACAGTCATAATTGCATTGCACAAAACCCAATGGAAATGTGATTTTGTTCAAGGACGAAGCAGAATAGATATAACATGAAGGTAAGTGAAGAGTACAAATAATATAAAATATATCAAGCGCAGAAATGTTGGTCCGGATAAGCAATAAACACATGTTACCTAAAATTAGTTTCAAATGGCACCGGCTGAGTTGGATGATGCATATCAACAAAGCTTAAATCATACATCAACACATATTCAGGTGTCGTCAGGTGGAAAGCAGGCACCAAAAGAGATATATTATGCTCAAACGATAGAATGGTAGAATGAGGTGAAAGCGCTGGCAGAGCGGAGGGGATATTAGATACAACATTGTCAATAGTATGTGCTGCCTGAGAGTTCAAAGAAATCATACATTTAGATTATAATAGTCTTTGAAAAAGATGAACTTAACTTGGAAAAGTTTAGGCAACACCTCAGTATTGGATTCTTGGGCACGCTCAGCCTGATGAAATGTGTATGTATCATAGAAAAATTCCACCACTCCTTTAGAAACCCCTCCGGAGATTCTATTGATGAAACAAATCGCAAAAATCAAATAATTGTACATTAGCACATCACCACAAATAAAAGTATCAGCCAATACATGGTCCACATCCATCCAAAATAACAAATAGTTATTAATGCAATTTAGAAACACGAAAAGTACTTTCAAGAAAAATTGATATGGGACACTTTCCTTATTATCCATATAAATAAAACTAGTCGGGGGTATATCGGAAATAGCTTTTCTGCTTCTTCTTAGGTTGTGGTATGCACTGCGTACACTCTACCCTCCCCAGACTCCACTCTGTGGGATTACACCTGATATGTTCTTGTTGATGTACTCATACGTAAAAATAAAAATAAAAAATACAAAATATAACCCGGTACACTAAAGCTACCGCTATGTGCAGTGTCCGGGGAAGGGCCCCACCACAAGGGTGTATCGTACGCAGCCTTACCTTACATATCTGCTAGAGGCTGTTTCGAAGGCTTGAACCCGTGGCCTCATAGTCACATGACATCAACTTTACCAATTACTCCAAGGCTCCCCTTCGATGTACTTATACGTATAAAATAAAATGACATCAAAGTAATAAACAGAGTTCTTAAATTAGTTATTGATGCTTGAGTTAGAGTAGGTTGTCTAGGTCACTTTGGGTTAATGCATGATGCTTAGTGCCTCGATATTATCATTCATTTGAAGTTGACTATTGATTCACATCCCTTTTTTCGTAGACTTAGGATGAATGCATGATGCTCTGTTCTTTGATATTAACATTCATTTGGAGTTATCTATTGATGCTTGGGTTGGTGTAGCCTACCTAGGTCACATCCCCTTGGACTACGGGCCTTTCTCCTAGACTTTGATGAATGCATGATGTTTCATGCCTCAAGATTCTGATTGATTTGAAGTTAGCTATGATACTTGGGTTAGGATAGGATGCCTAGGTTACATTCTCTTGGGCGGGGGGGGAGGGGGGGAGGGGCTTTATCTCGAACTTTGCATGAATGCACAATGATTTGTTCCTCGATATTACCATTCATTTGAAGTTAGATATTAATGCTTGAGTTAGGGTAGCCAGCCTAAGATATATCCCCTTGGGCTGCAAGCCCTTTTCCTTACTTTGAGTAAATGCAGGATGCTTCGTGCATCAAGATTATCATTCATTTGGAGTTAGCTAATGATGCTTGGGTTAGTGCAAGTTGAATTGATAATCGACCTATCCATATATAGGTCGAATTGATAATCGATCTATCAAAATAATAATTGATCTGTCCATATATAGGTCGAATCGATAATCGATTTGTTGAATCGACAATTGATTTGTTGGATCGATAATCGATCTATTTATATATTGTCGGATAGATAATAGATAATAGATCTGTCTCAAAAATCGGTCATTTCCCCCCAAAAGAAAAACTTATATTCTATTTTATTAAAAAGAAGACTTGAAAAAATCATTTAACAAAGAATCCCATGATTATAAACAACTTTTAATAAATGATAATCAGGATTATTATATTATAGCATAATAATAAGTTCAGATCAGTAATAATTTTTATTAAATAAAAAAATTTACCAACATGCTTGGGATAAACAAAATTAGCTTCGATGGCAAATAAATTAGCAGTCAAATGCAGCCCCTTCTTAACCAAGTAATCATGCACATACTTGACAAACCTGAAAATTTCCAATAGAGAGTCATAAATTCTTTTATTATGTGGCGTAATTGAAATTTCGAGATTTAAACTTAGAAATAAAAAATTTAAGTTTTATCTATTTAAAAGCTAGATAAAAAATTTCAGTTAGGAAAAATAATTTAATTGACTCTCAAAGTTGTACCGTGCCACGTAATTTGAAATGGAGAAATTGAAACGATTATTATTAAAATTTGCCCTTGTGTTATTTTAAATTGGTCAATTTTATCATTAATTAGATTTTTGTTTCTATTCATTGCCTTGGAAATAATGAATTGGGTCATATATGATCCTATCATTAATTGATGTCTTATCTGAATAAGTGAACTTTTAAGTGTCCAAATTATTTGGAAAAAAAGTAGTTACTCCTATTTAATCTTTAAAATTGGATTAAAATTTAATATTAGCTCATTATAATGATAGTAATAATAATAATAATAATAACAACATATATTTAGTGTAATTTTATAGATGGAATTTGAGAAGAGTGATGTATACATTATTTTATTTCTTGGTCAAAAATTGAGGAATTAAGATTTCTTGGTCACTTATAAATGAATATATAACATAAAATGATCTTTTCAAATCTCCTTTGAGTATATATTAAGATCTTTAATAAAAAAGACATAAAATTAAAGATGTTGTAAGTGACCTAATATATCAATGCACACACAACAAAATTGAACAAGTTTTAATCCTATTTATTTATTAATCATGCCCGATTTAATCCTCTCAAATGTAACCCAATTTTATTCTTAAGACCCCCTGGTAAGACATTTTATTTATTCCACACTCATCTCATATCACTTGTTTCAATCAAAATATATACATTTTCCCTACTTTTATAACTTAAAAATAACTATCAAAACATAAGCAAAAAAAAAAAACAATTCCAAAAAATCATCAAGATATAACATGTCTTATATAAGTTTCTTTGACTTAAAAAGAACATTTAAACTTAAAATTATGAGAATATAAAAAGAGAAAAGAATGAATATAACCAAAGAATCATTAAAAAAAAATAGTTAACAAAAAAAAAACTAAAATCATGAGAACACGTATGGACAAAACATCAAAAATTTAATTAGAAAAATAGTTTTTATTCAAAAACTTACATCACTTGATTGCTCCACTAACCCATAATCACTAATGAAGAAAAAAAAAAGAGAATAAAAAAGTGAAAGTGAAGAAAAGAAGAAGAGAGAATAGTGGAGAAAGAGAAAAAAAAATAACAAGAAGAGAAAATAAGATTATAATTATATATTGAAGAGACATTAATAGCATTGCAAAATCTAAATATAAGAAAAGATAGAAACCAACAAGAAAAATTTGACTTGAAAATAATAAGAAAAGATTGCAAATTACAACTTAGATATTCTCTAAAATTAAACAACTTCATTTATTACTAATTAACTCCAATCACACTTTTTCTCAAAAAAAAAAAAAGAAAAAAAAACTTTCATTCAAGGATGTCACTTAAATAAAAAAAGTTAAAAAAGAAAAAAAATAAGTGAATTCTATTAATATGGCTTTTGAATTATGGACAATTACCTAATTAATTTAAACAAATCTCTAACACAAACACTTAATAATAAATTTCATTATTTATTTTTACACTTAGTGTAGACACCTAATATTGTCCCTCCCGAAGTCTAATTTTATTCATTTTTATTAATGGTAGTGTAGACACCTTACCATGTGTCCAACCCCATGTAATTATATCCCACAAAATACAAAAATAAACAAAAAAATAATACCTCTAACTAATTTATCTTATCCTAACAACCTACCCAATCAAAAGCTTCCACCTCCCTACCTGCTCACATTTTTATCCTCACAATAACAAACTAAAAGAAAGAATATATGGGAGACCCACTAAAATTTCCACATCATAACAAATCCATGCCCATTATAAAAGAAAAAATTCTAAGAGGAAAAAAGGGGAGGCTCATTCTTTGATCATCATCTTCTCCACAATAACAACAATCACAAAATAATCTTCCTCATAAGAACAGGAACAACAACAACAACAACAACAACCAAAAAAAAAAGGGAGCCGATGAACAGTAACCGGTGAACAGTAATCGGTGAACAGTACCGGTGAACAGTAACGGAGTGAAAAGTGACGGTGAACGGGTCATTATTTGTCGAGTTGGATTGTTGGTGTTAAGGTTCGGCTCGTGGTTTCCGGGTGCAGACTCTCTTTATTCGAATAACATTGAGTTTGAAAGCTTCAAATTTAAGGTCCAATTCTTTCTTCTCTTTTATTTAATTCTTATGTGATTGTGATTGCGTGTGATTCGATACCGTGGTTTGTTTGTTGATGTGAACTGTTGGTGACATTTGGGTGTGTGATGTGCTAAGCATGATTGGTGAATTTTCGTTATTCTTGATTGGTGGATTGTGTATTGAAATGGGTTAATCACGTGGTTAAAAATGAATTAAGGTGGGGATTAAAAATGGAGGAAAATGAATATTGATTAATTTTGATGTATTGATAATGTTGAACATGATAGAATTGTGATACCTTCAAATTGGTAGGAAAATGTAGGCCGGGTAGGCAAATTTAGGAATAAGGATTTGTTGGAGTGTTTGAATATGTGCATGAATGGTACTTTCTACATTATTGCACGAAAAGTTTAAATTGTACTCATTTGGCCGGGGAGTGCCCCGAAGGATTTGTATTGATTTATTCAGGGAATGCCCCGAAGTAGCATGTACGCAAGGGAGGCTCGTGATCAAGGCCCAGAATGTCGGGTGGAGTTCAGTTTAGGATTAGTTTAGAATAGAATAGGTTTTATATTTCAGCACCTCTTTTAGTTTGGATTGTATAATTTGGACTGAACATTATTTTGGTTTGTTTTGAATTTTGTGTGATTTGTTTGTTTGCTTGTTTTGTGTGTATATGTGGTTTGTACATTTGTAATGTCAAATTAGCCGATAGCTCCACCAAGCGACCATGGTCGAACCATGGAATCGAGGGGTGCCTAACACCTTCCCCTCGGTCAACAGAATTCCTTAGCCGGAATCTCTATTTGCAGATCAGTTTTTAGAGTCAAACCATTTCGAAAAGAATTTTCCAAAGGTGACTTGACACACTAAATTATGCCAAGTGGCGACTCTGAATATGAAAAAAAAATAATGTAAATAATTCTTTTTTTTCGAAACAAATTTTTCATTTTTGTCACCTTAATAATAAAATCCTTTCGAACTTACAGTACATATCTTTTTTTTTTGGAGTTAAAAAAAGGGTGTGACAGCTCTGGCGACTCTGCTGGGGATGCTTTCAGAATCCAAGTTTTTTTTTGGAGTCGTATCGGCTTTGTTTGGCATTACAAGTGTATAAGCATTGTTTGTGATTTTTGTTTGTGTTTTCACTTTTCTGTATTTTCGTGCTCTTTGTTTATAGTATTTATCCTATGTGTTACCGCTTTTATATATGACATCATGTGCATAACCCGAGTCATTCTTTCCGCAACATGTCTTGGAGTGCACCTCGTGCGCATGAACTCTAGTTGAGTCACCTTTATTTTAGGGGGGAAGCCGTTGGATGTATGGAGTAGGTAAAAAGATAAGCAGCTACTATCGACCATATGCTCCCCCGAACATCCTTGTTAGTGAACCCCAACGTAGGTCAGCCTTTAGGTCATGCTTATGTGCATCATATTGAAGACCTAGCAGGGCCCACTTGGCTCTTTGTACGAGATTCACCTCTAAGGCATCCCTATGTGCTAAATGTTGCATCTCTGATGGTAACGAGGTTATTTGACTGATTGGTTTGGGCAAAAAGATGAGTTGAAGCAAAGTGTGTAGGCAAGAAATTGTTGAAAAAAAAAAGAAGAAAAAAAGAGTGAAGAAAAAAAAAATTTGGTAGTTTTTAGGGTTCTTTATGGATTTTGTTTTTCACAATTAAAAATTTAAAAAAAAATAATAAAATATATTTTTTTTTTTTACTTTTTGCACTCATTTTCCACAAAATAAAAAACATTAAAATTTTTTTTCTTTTATTTCTTTAGTAAGCATTCATAATTTGAAAATTCCAAAAATATTTTTTCCTTTCAATATGAGCTTTGTACATTCTTATATAGTGAAAATGCCAAAAAAGATTTTCCTTCGTAATTGTTGGTGTCAGTTTTAGTTGAAGTGTCTAATTAAAAATCCAAAAAAAGATTTTATTTGTTTGTCTTTGGTTGTGTCTCTTAAGTTAGGGGAAATCTATTAGTTAATCATTAATTGTCCAATCTGGACGAACTACGCACCCCTGATTCTCCTCTTTCGGGAGTGACATACGTAGGCAGCCTATTGTTGGTTCGAGGATCCTATTTAAAAAATTCAAAAAGGTTTTCTTCACTCTTTATTTAGAGTAGGTGTTTCATACATATCTTGAAAGGAAAAATACAAAAAGAAAAAAAAGATTTTCCTCAATAGTCGTAGTTTTCATTTTTGGTTGATCTTATTAAAAAAATTCAAAAAGATTTTCTTCACTCTTTATTTGGAGTAGGTGTTTCATACATATCTTGAAAAGAAAAATACAAAAAAAAAGGAAAAATGATTTTCCTCAATAGTCGTAGGTTTCATTTTTGGTTGATCTTATTTAAAAAATTCAAAAAGATTTTCTTCACTCTTTATTTAGAGTAGGTGTTTCATACATATCTTGAAAAGAAAAATACAAAAAAAAAGAGTTTCCTCAATAGTCGTAGGTTTTATTTTTGGTTGATCTGATTTCAAAAATTTAAAAAGATTTTCTTCACTCTTTATTTAGAGTAAGTGTTTCATATACATCATTAAAAGAAAACTACAAAAAGATTTTCCTTTAATAGTTTCAAGTTTCATTTTCACATGAAATTCAAAATTGAAAAACCTAAAAAGATTTTTCTTTGGTAATCATAGGTTTTGTTTTGTATAGGTATTTTAAAAGTGAAAAATGCAAGAAGATTTTCTTCAATTCTTTTGACAAATTGTTATTTTCTTTTCTTCTCAAAGCTTCAAGGAAAAGAATGAAAAAAGAGTTTAATTGGCCATTTTGGCAAGACTTCACGAACTACGTACCCCTGATTCTCTTCTCTCGGGAGTGAGATACGTAGGCAACCTATTGTGGGTTCGGGGATTTTATGTCAAAAATTTTTAAAATGTTTTATTCACTCTTCATTTAGAGTAGGTGTTTCATATACATCTTCAAGAGAAAACTATAAAAATATTTTCCTTTAATAGTTTCAAGTTTCATTTTCATATGAAATTCAAAATTGAAAACCCAAAAAGATTTTTCTTTGGTAATCATAGGTTTCATTTTGTATAGGTATCTTAAAAGTGAAAAATGCTAAAAGATTTTTGTCAATTCTTTTGACAAATTATTATTTTCTTTTCTTCTTAAAGTTTCAAGGAAAAGAATAAAAAAAGAGTTTAATTGGCCATTTAGGCAAGACTTCACGAACTTCGCACACCTGATTCTCCTCTTTCGGGAGTGAGATACGTAGGCGCCCTTCTTGGGTTCGGTGATATTTTCTAAAAATATAAGGGATTTTGAAGTAAAAATGTTGAACTCTAACATATTTGTTACCTCTTGTTAAGTTAGTTTAAGGTGGATGGTTTGTGGCTTCCTGGCTGGTCCTCCACATCACACCAAATCCAAGGAAGTTGTGTCCAACAAGGATATAGAGAGTGGTATCATGGATGAAACAAAGAGTCAGGAAATTGAGAGTTTAAAGGAAGAGAATTTGAGATTGAGACAACAAATGATGGAAATGTATCGAGCTTAGGCCAGTGGGCTACCTCCACCTTCGTTCCCCACTTTTGTCCCTGCAAATACCTTGAGTCTTCCACTAAAATCACATAGTCAGTTTCTTACTGTTGTTGATACATCACAGTATGTCGTAGAATCCATTTCATGTCAAATACACCCCAATGCTTCCGTCTCTCACTGTTTAGCTCCTCAGTATAAGCCTACCACATTCATAGCACCACATACCGTCTGTGCTTTTATTGCTTAACCTTCTACTGAAGCTTCCACATTGCCTATCAATCCAACAGTTGTGCTATCACAATCTTCCAGTGGACGCATGTTCAAGGCTCTTGATGATCATTGCTATACTCTTGAGCCTACAGTTAAGTTAAGAGGAATGCCAAAATTTCTTACGAAGAAGCCTAGCATACTAGAAAAATCATAGAAAATGGTGGGGAAAGTGAAAAGTGTAGAAAATGATATGGAAAGTTTCCTGGGACTTGTGGGTAAAAAAGATGTTTCATATAAAGACTGGGGCGTGTCTTCAAGTATCAGCCTTCATCAAAGCTTTGAGATATTGAAATTTGAGGAACGTGATGGGTAAAAGGATTCTGTGAAACTTTTGGGAGGATATTGCAATCAATCTAGGAAAACTGAAGGAAAGAAGAAAAGAAACACACCTATTGTCGTGCCAGGGCCAAAACAGAGTTTGAGAGGTCCAACTCACCAATACTGTCAACCACAATCCCGAGCTTAAATATCAAATCCACTTACTTATCTGCAACAAGGTGCCTCTTTTCAAAATCGAAGGAGTTTCATTCCACTTCCTCAATATACTTTGAATAATGCACAATTCTTTACCCATCCATCTTCTTATCCACAATGGTATGCACCTGTCCCTCAACATCATCCTTAACCCCCACAAATATTCCAAGGAACCTCTAAATCCACATTTCATCCAAGGCCAGAGTTCACAATGATAAGGAAGGAAAAAGATGATTTTACTCCTATTGGGGAATCTTATGCGTGTTTGTTCCAGAGATTGAGACATAGGGGCATAATTACTCCCCTCTTTGGGCACACTCTTAATCAACATTCAAGAAATTTTGATCCTAATACATGTTGTGCGTATCATTCTGATGCTCAGGGTCATAGTATTGAAGATTGTCAAGATTTGAAAAGAGAAATTGAAAAGATGATTCAAGATGGATCAATTATGGTGAAGAACATGAATAGTGAGGAAAGATCTAGTCACTCTAATATGCAAATCAGTGGCTAATTTGTCAGGCTGAGCAATTAAGAAATCACCATTCTCCTTACCAGGAAGGGGTCTGGTAACTTGTTTTGTTTTATTTTTCTGTTGTCCGAATTATTTCAGGGTTGTAGTTTAGGATCTATCTTGTTTTGTCCTTTTGTTGTTTGTGTTTAAACTCTTCTTTCTTTTGTTTCAGCTAAATGAAGTGCCCCAATTTTCTTTGTAATTTAAATATGTATTGTTTGTTTGTTTTCTTTGCATAGTACATTTTATGTTGACTCTAGTGATATGACATGCTAGTGAAATTTTCAGCCAGATCTTAAAATCCAGTTTAAGCATGGACATTGAATCAGAGGGTTAAAGTTAGAAAAAGAGAGCATCTGAGAAAATAGATAGAGTGTTGGGGCATTTGGTGATCAAGTTGAAGCTTTCTTTGAAAATTAAGGCCATTATTTTGAGAATCGTGAGAATAACTTGGTCATCAATTAAAAGACATATCTCAATTAGGTCAAGAAGTGAATGTGCGATCCTACGTCAAAAGGAACAGAAGCAAAATCAGCTCCACGAGGTCATGAATCCTTTAGCATAAAGAATGTACAACGAAAGTAGAGTTGTGTGTTTGACAAGGGTAGAAGAAGAATTGACACACATGCTCAATTAAAGTTAGTATTGTGAATGTGTCACAAGTTATCTTTATCTTTTATTTTATATTGCATGATATGTACTAACATTTTCAAGGATTGATATAACTAAGGCATTTCATTCTGCTATCCAAACATCGTGTCATCCTTTGTTTACCCCATTTGAGATTCAGTCCTATATTATTTCATACCTCTCTTTTGGAATCAACATAGAGTCAGTAAAACTCAAAAGAAAAGTGTCAAGCAAAACAATAGAGTCAGAAAAATTTCAAAAAAAAGAGTGTAAAAAAATGAAGAAAATATGTCCAAAAGGAAAGAAAAGAGAAGAGTGTCAAGAAAAATAGAGTAAGAAAGTTCCAAAGAGAAAAGAGTCAACAAAAGAAAAATTAGAATCAAAAGAAAGAACAAGCTGCTAGAACTACGCGTGACCTGATTCTCCTCTCTCGGGGGTGAGATACGTAGGCTGCCCTACTAAGGGCTCGGTCCAACCAAATAAACAATTTAGAATCACCCAGTCAAAAGAAACTGGGGCATGATTTAATCCTCATTGTTTGATTCGATTCCAAAAGTTGTAAGTCCTAACCCACTTCAAGTGTCATTTGGGCTTCATGCCATCCTTCCTTTCTAACCCTATCCAATAGCCAAGTTACAACCAAAGAAAGATCTTCATCTCAATCTTTAAGGATGTTAAGGCAAAGCATGCAAGGGATATGAGGATGTATTTAGGAACTACCTATCTTCCTCAGCACAAGGAGTCAAGAGAGAAATAAAAATGAGAGAGTCTTATTGGTGAAAACCCTCATGGGCACCATAAGGCGATGGTAAGTTGAGAGAAATAAAAATGAGAGAGTCTTCTCGGTGAAAACCCTTACGGGCACCATAAGACGATGGTGAGCTAAGAGAAAAATAAGAGAGGTTTGTTGGCGAAAGGAAGCAACTCAGTTTCAAGGACATTAACCCAACAACAACTGGTGGAAGGTGTGGATGGAAAAATCAGGAAGATTAATCCAAAATGCATGGCATAATCATTAGAGTTGACAGCCATTTTAAAAAAAATTTCCGTTTCTTTGTTTCAAATAGGGACATTCATTGTCTTTTCTTTCTTCTTTATATTTTTATTTTTATTTTTCTTAGGCAGTCGTCCAAATAAAAATCATTGTCATTTTTTTTTCTTGTCATTGAGTCAATTCTATGTCGAAACAAGTGAGAAAAGATTTCAAAACTGGCTACCAGCTTCTTCAATTGCAGAAAGCAAGACAAATAGCCAGCACATGAAAGAGACATGATTGTAAGACAAAATAAGGCATGCAGAAAGTTGTGTCAACAAAAAATTCTGGGAATTCATGAAAATACCAAGGGTCAAAGAGTTTATCTGATAAGCATGGCAAAGCAAAGATACTGTGTTTATTTCAGAAGAACTCTTAATAATCTGAGTTCGGATCAATGATGCAACAAGTCAATGACATATGCTAATGGTCGAAAGCAATATTAACATGATCGGGGCAAGAGAGATTGACTCAAAAGCCAAAGCCACAAACCAGCCACCATGTTTTTAAACTCACAAATTTTCTTTGTATGAAACAGGAACACATGTTGCATTTAGATCAAGGATGTCAGAGCCTAAACATCAAAGACCATAATTTCTCACTTCTACAAATGCAAAAGGCAATGTTTATACACAAGTTTGGTAATCAAAACTATAGTAAAACTCATAATTCAAGATTTCTAAGAGACACACTTCCTTGTAAGGAGACGCACTTCTTTGTTTGGATAATTCAAACAACATTTATGAGGAGATGGACTTCCTTGTTTGGGAAATTTAATAGACATGGGTTAGGAGATGCACTTCCTTGTTTTGCTAAGGAGATGCACTTTCTTATTTTGGTAATTCAAGAAATATTTGTAAGGAGACGCATTTCCTTGTTTGGTTAATTCATGAGACATTTGTAAAGAGACCCATTTCCTTGTTCGGGTAATTTAAGAGAAATTTGTAAGGAGATGCACTTCCTTGATTGGTAATTATAGTTGTGTTGGTAAGGAGAAACACTTCCTTCATTGGTAATTCAAGCGGTATTTGTAGAGAGACACACATCTTTGTTCGGGTAATTCAAGCAACATTTGTAAGGAGACGCACTTCCTTGTTTGGTAATTCAAGCGGTATTGGTATGGAGACACACTTCCTTATTTGGTAATTCAGGCGGTAATTATAAGGAGACACACTCTTCCTTTTTTGGGTAATTCAAGCAACATTTGTAAGGAGACGTACTTTCTTATTTCGTAATTCAAGCGGTATTGGTATGGATACGCGCTTCCTTGTTTGATAATTCAAGTGGTATTTGTAAGGAGACGCACTTCCTTTTTTGGTAATTCAAGTAGTATTGGTATGGAGACGCACTTTCTTGTTCGGGTAATTCAAGCAATATTGATAAGGAGATGCACTTCCTTGTTTGGTAATTCAAGCGGTATTGGTATGGAGACACACTTCCTTGTTTGGTAATTCAAGAGGTATTTGTAAGGAGACGCACTTCCTAGTTCGGGTAATTCAAGCAACATTTGTAAGGAGATGCACTTTCTTGTTTGGTAATTCAAGCGGTATTGGTATGGAGACGCACTTCCTTGTTTGGTAATTCAAGCGGTATTTGTAAGGAGACGTACTTCCTTGTTTGGTAATTCAAGCGGTATTGGTATGGAGACGCACTTCCTTGTTTGGTAATTCAAGCGATATTTGTAAGGAGACACACTTCCTTGTTTGGGTAATTCAAGCAACATTTGTAAGGAGATGCACTTCCTTGTTTGGACAATTCAAGCAATATTGTAAGGAGATGCACTTTCTTTATTTGGTTAATTCAAGAAATATTTATGAGGAGACATACTTCCTTGTTTGATTAATTCTAGAGACATTTGTTAGGAGACACACTTCCTTATTTGGTAATTCGATCGACATTTATAAGGAGACGCACTTCCTTGATTTGTTATTCAAGCAAAATTTGTTAGGAGACGCACTTCCTTATTTTGGTAATTCAAGCGGTGTTGGTAAGGAGATGCACTTCCTTGTTTGGTTTGTTCAAGCAACATTAGTAAGGAGATGCACTTCCTTGTTTGGTTTGTTCAAGCAACATTTGTAAGGAGACGCACTTCCTTGTTTGGTAATTCAAGCGGTATTGGTATGGAGACACACTTCCTTATTTGGTAATTCAGGCGGTAATTATAAGGAGACACACTCTTCCTTTTTTGGGTAATTCAAGCATCATTTGTAAGGAGACGTACTTCCTTGTTTGGTAATTCAAGTGGTATTGGTATGGAGACGCGCTTCTTGTTTGGTAATTCAAGTGGTATTTGTAAGGAGACGCACTTCCTTTTTTGGTAATTCAAGCAGTATTGGTATGGAGACGCACTTTCTTTTTTGGGTAATTCAAGAAATATTGATAAGGAGATGCACTTCTTTGTTTGGTAATTCAAGCGGTATTGGTATGGAGACACACTTCCTTGTTTGGTAATTCAAGAGGTATTTGTAAGGAGACGCACTTCCTAGTTTGGGTAATTCAAGCAACATTTGTAAGGAGATGCACTTTTTTGTTTGGTAATACAAGCGGTATTGGTATGGAGATGCACTTCCTTGTTTGGTAATTCAAGCGGTATTTGTAAGGAGACGTACTTCCTTGTTTGGTAATTCAAGCGGTATTGGTATGGAGACGCACTTCCTTGTTTGGTAATTCAAGCGATATTTGTAAGGAGATACACTTCCTTGTTTGGGTAATTCAAGCAACATTTGTAAGGAGATGCACTTCCTTGTTTGGACAATTCAAGCAATATTGTAAGGAGATGCACTTTATTTATTTGGTTAATTCAAGAAATATTTATGAGGAGACATACTTCCTTGTTTGATTAATTCTAGAGACATTTGTTAGGAGACACACTTCCTTATTTGGTAATTCGATCGACATTTGTAAGGAGACGCACTTCCTTGATTTGTTAATTCAAGCAAAATTTGTTAGGAGACGCACTTCCTTATTTTGGTAATTCAAGTGGTGTTGGTAAGGAAATGCACTTCCTTGTTTGGTTTGTTCAAGAAACATTTGTAAGGAGATGCACTTCCTTGTTTGGACAATTCAAGCAATATTGTAAGGAGATGCACTTCCTTTATTTGGTTAATTCAATAAACATTTGTGAGGAGACTCACTTCCTTGTTTGATTAAATAAAGAGATGTTTGTTAGGAGATTCATTTTCTTATTTGGTAATTCGATTGACGTTTGTAAGGAGATGCACTTCCTTGATTGGGTATTTCAAATTTTGATTTTTAGGTGATGCACTTCCTAACTTGAGTCTTGATTTCTAGAAAATGCACTTTTTAGTCGAGTTATTGCACTTAATCCTTAGGAGACGCACTTCCTTGCTAGTTTTCATTATCAGGTGACACACTTTTAACTTAAACTTGAATCTCAAGAAGACACACTTTCTAGTTAGAGTCCCTCACTTTAATTCTTAGGAGACGCACTTCCTATTCTTGGTTATTCAATTGTACTCTCAAGAGATGCATTTCTTGGTCAGAGTCTTGATTCATTATTGCAACATGCAAGTAGGTATGATGTGACTTTTCTAAAAGTCTTCTGATGATAAAATGGAGCAAAAATTTAGTTTTTTCTTTTTTTGAAACTTTGCTTTTCTGACAAAATAAAACCTCTTTATAATAATATTTTTTTGGGATAATTTTCTTTTTAGTTTGATGTAATTTTAGGAGCCTACCCGAAGCACAGGACGAATAAATGGAAAACTAAGCAACAAGGTAAAGTAATTAAAAGTTAAACAGATTGAAAAATAGCAAGTCAGGAGCCCTCCTATAGAACAGGGTGAAAAAATTGAAAGCATGGCAACAAGTTGATTAAATAGCAAGTCAGGAACCCGCCTGGAGAACAGGGTGAAGAAATTGAAAGGCAAGCAACAGGTTAAAGAAATAGCAAGTCAGGATCCCACCTGAACAATAGGGTGATGAAACTCAAGTCAAAAGTCCAAAAGAAGCTGCATAGATAGGATTTTGTAATTCATTTATGTTTTTAACTTGTAATATTCATTTTTGATGTAATAACAGAGCCGCAGACTAGAACCTCGATAGAACCACATTCGACTCTCCAACTCGGCATAGTCCTTCTCTTTCCAATCCTTTGAAATACCCGTGACTTGATTCTCTCATAACTTGGGTAGGTAGGATGTCTTAAAGTCAAGACCCGGTTGTCCTTCTTCCTTCTCGTTCTTTGTTTGAATAATAGTCGGGTCAAAATTTGGTCTCGCTGTCTACTTCTTTGTCTGAAATAAACTTCGTGTTTACATTCAAAGGGGGCATGATGTAGACACCTAATTTTGTCCCTCCCGAAGTCTAATTTTATTCATTTGTAGTCCACCTTACCCTGTGTCCAACCCCATGTAATTATATCCCACAAAAATATAAAAATAAAAAAAAAATAATACCTCTAACTAATTTATCTTATCCTAAAAACCTACCCAATCAAAAGCTTCCACCTCCCTACCCACTCACATTTTTATCCTCACAATAACAAACTAAAAAAAAGAATATATGGGGGACCCACCAAAATTTCCACATCATAACAAATCCATGCCCATTATAAAAGAAAAAATTCTAAGAGGAAAAAAAGGGAGGCTCATTCTTTGATCATCATCTTCTCTACAATAACAAAAATCACAAAATAATCTTCCTCACAAGAACTAGAACAAGAACAACAACAACCAAAAAAAAAAAAAGGGGCGCCGGTGAACAGTAACCGGTGAACAGTACCGGCGAACAGTAACGGTGTGAAAAGTGACGATAAACGGGTCATTATTTGTTGATTTGGATTTTTGGTTTTAAGGTTCGGCTTGAGGTTTTCGGGTGCGGACTCTCTTTATTCGAATAACATTGAGTTTTAAAGCTTCAAATTTAATGTCCAATTCTTTCTTCTCTTTTATTTAATTCTTATGTGATTGTGATTGCGTGTGATTCGATACCGTGGTTTGTTTGTTGATGTGAACTATTGGTGACATTTGGATGTGTGATGTGCTAAGCAAGATTGGTGAATTTTTGTTATTCTCGATTGGTGGATTGTGTATTGAAATGGGTTAATCACGTGGTTGAAAATGAATTAAGGTGGGGATTAAAAATGAAGGAAATTGAATATTGATTAATTTTGATGTATTGATAATGTTGAACATGATAGAATTGTGATACGTTGAACTTTGTAGGCAAACGTAGGACAGGTAGGCAAATTTAGGAATAACGATTTATTGGAGTGTTTGAATATGTGCGTGAATGGTACTTTCTATTTTATTGCACGAAAAGTTTAAATTGTACTCATTTGGCCGGGGAATGCCCCGAAGGATTTGCATTGATTTATTCGGGGAATGCACCGAAGTAGAATGTACGCAAAGGAGGCTCGTGATCAAGGCCCGAAACATCAGGTGGAGTTTAGTTTAGGATTAGTTTAGAATAGAATAGGTTTTATATTTCAACACCTCTTTTATTTTGGATTGTAAAATTTGGACTGAACATTATTTTGGTTTGTTTTGAATTTTGTGTGATTTGTTTGTTTGCTTGTTTTGTTTGTTTATGTGGTTTGTACATTTGTAATGTCAAATTAGCCGATACGCTCCACCAAGCGACCGTGGTCGAACCATGGGATCGAGGGGTGCCTAACACCTTCCCCTCGGTCAACAGAATTCCTTAGTCGGAATCTCTATTCGCGGATCAGTTTTTAGAGTCAAACCATTTCGAAAAGGATTTTCCAAAGGTGACTTGGCACACCGTATTACGCCAAGTGACGACTCTTAATAAGAAAAAAAATAATGTAAATAATCCTTTTTTTTTGAAACAATTTTTTAATTTTTGTCACCTTAATAATAAAACCCTTTCGAACTTAAAATACATATCTTTGTTTGGAGTTAAAAAGGGGCTGTGACACTTAGTTTCATAATAAGATCACTCATCTTAATTAGGTAGGGTGTGGGTTAGATTTTATTTATTAGGTTTGAATTTTAATTTTAATTAATATTGATTAATTTAGATTTGGTGACGTGTATTTCTAATAAGAGGTCATGTGACAAAAATTAATTTGCAAAAGCATCGCTAGAAAGTAATAGCACGAATAAACCTCTTCTATAACGTCAATGATATAGACGAGTTAGACTTTTTATGATGGAGACATAAATGAGCTAAACTTTTAACAGATGACATAGATGCGTCATTTCTAATAATTCAATAACATATTTAATCTTTTTTTTTTACTTATATACTATAATTTCAATGAGCTTGCTCTCCACTTTATGAATTAGTCAAAAGTGTCAAAACATAAAAAATTATCTTAGGAAGATTGAATTAAATTAAAAGGTAAGTTTTTTATGAGTAGAAAAAACAGAATTAATGTATGTGAGTGAGAAAATGCCAAAATCTTTTAAGAAACATGTAATACACTAATTAATTAAAAAAAACTTATCTTAATGTACTCATCGGTTCAAATAATTTGAATCAAATTCATAAAAAAAAAACTATAACTCATATATATATATATATATATATAATACTCCCCTCGTCTCATGTATGTGGCACTCTTTCATTTTAGTTCTTCACGAAATACATATATTCGTTCAGGAAAGAAATTTGCAAAGTGAAGTTGTCTATTTATTGGATGATTTTTATTTATGTTTTTATCATACATAACATAGTTTCATTTGATATCAGAGTTGGGAGTTTCCGAATCATTATGGTATATGTATGATCGTGAAGTAAACAAATACCAATTAGTAGAATTGAAGGATAAGTCGTACAACCAAATCGAAAGCTTACACTCTGTTTGTAGATTTCCTTGATGAAACGTAGGGATCCATCCACCAAATAACAGGTGACCAGGTCCCTTAACGGACAAACACAGTATTACAGTTATAAAAAAAAGACAACGCAAAAGATAAAATACAAGTGATGTTTACGTGGAAAGCTCCTTTCTCAAGAGGAAAAACCACAACCCTTCACACGGGATTTTCCAACTCTCTACTAACTTCAAGCAACAAAGTGATTACAAATTCAAATAATCAGATTAAGCTCTCAATCCTAGCCTCTTGTAATAACTCTACTACAAGACTGATGTAGCAACTCTATCATAGTCCTTGTCGACTAACTCTAGCCAACAGTCCTAAGTAACTCTACCCAGAAAAGACTTCACCTACGGTGAAAATAAACTTGACCAAATACAAAGTGACTCGATCAGTTAAATCTAATTGAGGAAACTCAAGCTTAGACTTAGATAAGCTATTGATCTACTATTCTATATAATTCAGGAGTAGATTTACTATGTCAGAACAAAGACATAACAATACTTATTCAACACTCGATCAGGTCCCTTGTTGGTGGAGTATGAGCAGTATTCTTGTGAAATGACTTTTTGATTTTGAGAGTAATCCTCATTGCAAAAACTGGGTTTTGTTCCTTGTCAATGTTCCCTTCTATAAGAGGGAACGAAACACAGAACGCATGTCATTGGTCGAGGTTGGCTACCTCTACAGCAATGCCACCAACTCTCTGCAAAAAGTGCAGTCTCCAGACTCTGTACTTAGTTGTCATCTTCTAAAGTCAACTTCCTATGGGACCAGGTCCCATATATACTGATTTAGCAACCAATCAAGTTCTTTATGGTATAGTTTGTAGATAATAAAAATTCCAGTTATACCATCAAAACTCCAGTAGTACGACAGATACACATCATAATGCAAAAAGATGAGAGGCATATACATCTCCCAATCTGCTATAAATACCTCTCAAGAACTGATAGTTTATAAAAATCTCAAGAACCCCCAACAATGCTAAATTACATTTGAAATTTGTTTCAATAGTCAATTTTCCAGGGGATAGCTAACTGAGTGGTGGGACGAGTTCTATGATATATTCAAGGCACAATACATAAATATGACCCTAAACTTGACAATGCACAAATAGGACCTTTAGCTATTCAAAACCTGAACAAATAAATACCCCGATCTTATGTGGCAAAACGAGTGATGTACACGCAAAACGGCGCGCGTCTGAGTTGGAATTGAAGGGTTTTTTTGTTCAACTCTTTGTATAGTTAAAGGGCCTATTTGTGCACCAACAAAGTTAAAGGTCATACTTATAATGTGTGTTTTTCATTAGGTGAAACCATATGAGTGGATTAGTAATCCACGTCAGAGCAAGTGAGGTACAGAGGTGTAGTTGCAAAATCGAAGTATTTTTTTGATCAAGTTTTGTATATTTAAAGGGCATATTTGTGCTCTGTCAAAGTTTAAGGTCAATGTTATAATTTGATGTCAAGTTTAGGGTCATATATTTATGTGTTATGCCTATATTCAAACTCTAATCAAAGTCCACGCAGATATTGCTAAATCCACCTTGTGTTGGTGAGGGATAAGGTAGACCATGAGATACACATGAAAATGACATAATTCTAAGAACCTTCAATTGCATAAGTTTGATTAAATCATGTCAACTGAAAAGTTGATATTTGTACTTACATTTTCTTATGGTGTCTTGAGTTGTTTGCGTTTTGCTCTCATATTGTAAATCTGCTCTTGATATATAAAGGATAATAATATTTTAACTTGTCTTAGTTCAAGTCGCATCAGTTATAGGTAATTGATCGAGTCGTTTGTAAGTTGGTCAATTTTACCTTACTATTTTGGACGTGTTGAGTCCTGGGTAGAGTTACTATACTTGTCTTGTAGTAGAGTTGTTGCAAGAGGTAGTGATTACAGGAGCTTGAAGATTAGTGGAGATTTGGGAAATCCCGTGAGACGGTCGTGTTTTTTTCCTCCCTTGAGCAAGGAGGTTTGCATGTAAACATTGTGTCTGCTTTACATTATTGCATCGTTTTTCTTTGTACTGTTATCCTATTGCATCTGGGGGAATAGGGACCTGGTCCCAATGTACTTGGTGGACTCATACATTTCATCACAAAAACTGCCCATTCATTAGAAAATAATAGAGATTTGAGCCTTTATTGGTTATACATTTATGACGACTTGTAGAATTGAAACCTAATACCTCAATGCTGCATCTAACATTCTTCATCAAGACACTGCACTATAACATATTTCCTACTTGTATCGATTATTTTTTCTATGTTTATTAACAAACATGCAACAATTAAGAATTGGAGAAAGCAAAAACATCAACTAGAAAAAGTTAAAATTCTTAAAATGAACAAGAAGTAACAAAAATTCATCTGTGTTTGTTCCTGGCATATATAGCCTACATATACTGTATAATAGCTAATGAATTATGATCTTTCTCAATTTATCACATTCTTAGTGCCATGCCCAGAGGAAGATCGTAAAATAGCAAGATCTTGATTAAACTAGGGAGTTTGCTGCATCACAGAGCTAGAGCTGGTGAAACAACCTGATAACGATCATCAACAAAGAATCTGATATGAGTTTCCGTTATAACAGAGAACCATTTAATCGTCCTTGAAGATCTTATAATTGACAAATATATCATCCAAACAACCATAACATTTTCATACACTAACAAAAGTTGATATTGCTATCTGGTTCATATAAAAAATAGTCCAAAAATAGTCCGCCAACAAGATTGACCCGAGAGCAACACAAACACAATTCACGGCTAACATATTCATTTTGAACCTCGGCTTCCTCTCCATCTTGAGTTTTGGCTTCAATCTTATCCGACTCAAGTTTTCTTCCATCATATAAGCATTGTCGTAGGATCCATATCCTTCATATCCCTCTCTACCATGTTCCTCTTCTTGGATGTGTAGGCTTAGGCAAAGTGGAGTTTCGATTGAGAGGATTGATTTGGTAAAGTGGACTGTTTTAGTAATGTGGAGGTTCGGTTGTGAAGCTTGGATGGAAGGAAATTGGCTTACAAGTCCTTATTGTTGGATTTTATCAACTAGCGGGGGGAGGGGTCTACCTTGTTCTCGGTTTTGTGGGTAATTTGTAGCTTGGCTTATGACATTTTGTGGTGAACTTGGAGGATTGGCTTTTGTAGGTAAAGTTTTGGGAGTAAAAGCATGAGAGTTCCTTCGTCTCTCCATTCAATCCAACCGCTCACCCATAGTTACCACATTCGAGTAAATGTTTTCAAGACCCACATTTTCCCTAACAAAGACTCTGGACATAGCATCAACGAGGACCAAAATGGTGTCCATTATGCCAAAGGAGTTACCTACAAAAACAGAAAACACATTAGTTGTACAAAAACATCCCCACTCTCTCTTATTATTTCTTGACTCTTGGATCCTCACAGTTAATCTCACAAATGTTGCAAGCTTGCTTGTACTTCGAGTGATGTTGAGAGGTGAATCTAACGTTGACAAGGACTCCAAGGAGTAAGGAAAACACAAAGACGTATTACAATGACTCAAAGAATTAAAACACACAAAGAAAAGTTAACACGAAGAATGGTTTCAAAACTAACTCACAATCTAGTACTAGCTTGTAAATTAGATTTAGAATCAACAAACGAAACTAATGACACAAAATGAAACTAAAAGATCAAAAATTGAGCTTAAAATTTGTTGGTGAACAGTAATTTGTGATGTGGCAGTCCGTGATTGGCCTCGATTCTCAACAATTTTATTTTCCAAATTGGAAAGTCTTGATCAATTTTTACAATTTTCACTTTGCTGTAACTTGTTCCATGAAGGCAAACACAAACTAGTCTTTGGAGTTTCTTTTTCAATTCAAATTTCAAGACTCAAAAGTATTGGACTAGAATTGTACTCCTCCTTAAAACATGGATCGTTGTTTTATGGGAAAGTGGTTGACATGTGATTGACTAATTGGTGAGTGATGGCAAGTCTTTCAAGACTAAAAAAGTTGTTACACTTTTCCTTCACCTTTTGGGGTCTAACTTTCACTTTATTTTAACAAGGTATGAAGGATTGGAAGAAAATCAAAAACACTTCAACAATCACCAATAAAATAAACAACAATCTCTCAAGACAACAAGGTCAACTACAAAATTCCAACAAACGGCCATGTACTTTAGTGTGGTATTTTGGTCTTAACAAGGGGTGAAGATTGTGATGAACAACAAGAATACAACAAATTTTCAAGAACAATAACAACACCAACAACGTCCTGCACAAGTCCACAAGAAAGGTCACTACACGACCAAGAATAACAACATCAACTTCTTTTGGAAAGGCTCTGATATCAAACAATACGGGAAAGACAACAGAAGGCTCAAAAACTACTCAAAATAGTCCACAAATCAACTAGAACCTGAGGACCACTTTGAGAGCAACTTTTAGCCAATAATAACAACACAAGGATTACAAGATACAAGGTGTATTTTAACACCAAAACAGCAACAATGACACAAGATGAAACAATTCACGGATTCAACACAAACACAAGGGAAATTGCATAGAAAATAAAGATAGATAGTGAGACCAAGATTATTACAAGATTAAGAACCAAGTGTATTTCAACACTAACCCCTAATGAATGTATCAATCAAAACCACACTCTTACGGTGACCACCTACGGAATGAACTCACCTCAAGACCAACCATTTCCAAGCAAAGATCAATATTGGCTTTTCCAATCCCTATGCTAAGGATGACTTTTCCAAGCCTTACAACTAAAGGTGTTACACTCTCAAAAGAGAGAAAATATGTCTTTCAATACTTCATCATTCAAAATCTGCCCAAGTTTCCATCATGACTATTTTCATAGCCTTCGCAATCTCCCTCAACTTCGTAGCCATAAAACCCCTCACTACAACCATAGTCTCCCATGTTGTAGTCACAATAATCCCCGGCTATCGAAGACATATTCCCCTTATATCACCTTTTGAACCTTCAAAATGAACAAACAAGATTAGTAGTAAAGCTCCTCACCAACACTCATATTCACTCACTTTTGTGATCCTCACAATTTGGAGCGGCGAATATTGAAAGTTGCTTATACTCCGGTAGTCAATAGGATATCAATTCTACTTGGCGGCCGGAATATATTCTTGTTTGATCGACTCAAAACAAAAAGCAAAATCTACTTAAGAACTTGAAACAAAGAAGTTACTACGAGTTAAAAATGAGAAAAGCACACAAATATCGAAGACAAGAAGAAACGGACTCAACAACTAATCTACAACTAAGTAGGTGACTAATAGTTGCTAATTAGTATTAGAACCAACAACGAAACTAAGGGACGGTAAAAAAATGCAACTAAGAATCTAAAAGTTTAAGCTAGAAAATATTGTGTGAACAGTAGTAGTGATGATGTGACAGCCACGTATTGGTTCAGTTTTATCAAGTCTTAATCACTATTCTTGAAATTTTTATTCATTATAATTTTGGAATGGAAGACAATTAGTATTTGGAGGGAAAGAACAAGTCTTGTAACTCTTTTCAAATTTAACTCAAAAGGTGAGATTTGACTTGTACTAGTTCCACAAAACAAGGCTCCCTAAAATATGGAAAAATGGTTGAAAAATGTTGATGTCAAGTCTATGAGTGATGTGAACTAGTCCTATCACCAACAACTACTACAACTTTTCTTTCACCTTTTGTAGATTGAAAGTTCACTTTTCTTGTGTTAACAAATGATGAAAGGGTGAAGAACAACAAAAACACAACAACAATGTTTCAAGAGCGACAACAACAAGTCCAATACCCAACTACAAGGTCACCTTCGGACAAGCTATAACAACAACATCAACACAGCTAACTTCAAATCCATAACAACAAGAACAATAACAATTGGCGAAGCTTATGTTCAAAACAATAAATTTCAACAAGTTCAAGCTCAAGTTTAGATCTAGACTCAAAGTGTTAGTGAAAAAAAAAAATTAACACTAGAAACAACAAAACAACAAGAACACTACTAGATCTAGTCACACAACAAACAAATCTTAGCCAAGACACAACAAGAACATAATTTTGGCCAAGAACACAAAGTGGACAGATTGTTATTTTCTAAAAATTTCAGTTTTTAGATTTTTTTTTTTTGTAGTTTTCAAGTCTCAAGCCCAAGATTGATCTTGTTAGAACAAAATCAACAATGGATTTGATACCAAATGATACGGGAAAGACCAAGGAACTCACAAAATGGGGTCAAAAAACAGTCCAAACACACTCCAAAACAGTCCACTAATCTTAAGGTTATGAGGACCAAGATGGAGACCACTCTCGGATTCGCTACTACAACACAATAATGAGATAAAGAGTTGTGTTTTCAACACCAAATTAGCAGCAACATAAAAAGAACAAGGTTAACACAATGACTAAAAGTTTCAAATTCAACAACAAGAAGAAGAACACAAGATTACAACACAAACTCTAAACAAGATTACAATGGAAGTAAGAGATAGATAGATAGACCACATGAAGGAATAATCTTAAGAACCCAAGAATGGACAATCTTGGACCCTTAAGGCTACCCAAAACAATAAACTTATTTCTTACAAAGATACAAGTTCGGATTCCTCCTCTCAAGCATCAATGTTTCCAAGAAAATACAACATACAAGTGATTCCACCCTTGTATAGTGCCCTAGTTTCGGTTTGGTCACTCCTTTATCTAGAGAGAGCTTGTTAAAAGTGTTATACACTCACAAATATCATCAAAATCTGCTGAATAGAACCCTAACATGTTCCTTAAATTGCTATTATAAAATGGAAGTTAAATGACCAAAAGACCCTTCAATGAATGGGCTCTCATCAAGTTTAAGTCATGAGCTAATTTTGGTGTTTTTAAGTCCTTCTTTATACTTCATTTGCCACACCTAGTCTTGGACCCATCTTACACACTCACAAGTCCATATCCGTAATTATTCACGTATCATAAGTGCACTAAAAGATTCAAAGAATGGCATTAATCATCTATCATTCCATCCAATATATTTTATTTAAAAAGGGAACAACTGATAATTGAGGTGTTTTGAATATATAGATATTGATAGTTGATGTAGGAAAAGAGAACAACTATAGTTAAAATGTGAAACTATGATAATTCAGATGTGTATTTTTTTTTACCATTATCTCACTTAAAACTGAAGTCAAAGGAATAAAAAAGTTCTTTAAAATAACATAGTCATCGAATAAAAGGGTATTCAGATAAACGAAGTATGTTGCATTCAACCAAAGTCCGAGAAAGGCCCACTGCCGCCCACTGCCCAAAGGGATTTACAATCTAAGAAACCTATCCTAACCCAAGCATTGGTAACTAATTTTTCAACTATTCGTGAGTTATAGCTCATACGGAGACAACCTTTAACTATCACTATCGTTTAGGTAGGAAAATAAAATAATTAATTCGAAATCACAATAGAGCAGGATAAGAGTAGGGCGGGGTAGTACAAAGGTTAAACAGGACAGGGTAGGGCGATATTTAAACGGGGCAAGGCGGGACAAAACTTTCGATTATTTCAAAATGCATTTTAATACATAGATAATAATAGTTCATATACAAAAAAAAACATATATATAATTAAATTACAAGTACAAAACTCGTGGAAAAAAATGACAATTTAAATGTATCTTTTATTATAAATTCAAAATAAAAATAAAATCAAAGGAATAATATAATTCTTAAAAAAAACAATATAATCATCAAATAAAAGAGTAGCCTCCACTGTCTTATGTCTAGTATTTAGACAAATTTGACTTTCTTTCGATTTAGAATAGAAAATTATTGATATGTCTTGTGTTGGGGTAGAGTTAGCATACAAGGAAGGGGTTGACGTACTATGGAAAATTACTTTATTTATATTTAGTTAAAATTATTTTTTGTGTATATATAATAGATGATGACCCCCGTACACGATTAATTCATGTGTAACCTTTTAAACCCCTTCAATAAAAATTTTGACTCCATCACTAATATTGTGACAATGAAATCTATCAATAGTATAGCATAATCATACTACTCCGATTACTATAATCCAAGAATCCACAACTACTTTCATGATTACACGCAAGTTATAAGTCACACGTAAATAACTTTTAATAATTATTTTAATGAGTGCAAATTTACCATAAATTTAAACAAAAAAACTTACCAACATTTTTAGGATTTACAACATTTACTTCAATTGCAAATATCTCAGTAGTCGTATGCATCCCTTTTGTAACCAAGTAATTATAGATATACTTGTCCATCCTGAAAATTTACAAAAGAGAGTCATAAATTATTTTATGTTAAGGGTGTGTTTGGTATGAAAATATTTTCTTCAAAAATAAGTCGGTTTCTTGTATGTAATCTTGCGATTGGTAAGTAAGAAAAAAATATTTATATATAATTTAGAAAAAAAATATATGTAGAGGCTGGAGGGGGTCGGGATGTGAGGACTCGGCGGTGGTGGGGGTGGAATGGTCAAGAGGTAGGAATTGGGGATGTTGGGTGGATCGAAGAATACCATAAACATAGATAATGTTTTATAAGTTAGTTTCTTGAAGTTTGATAAGTAAGAAAAAAAGATTATTATCTCAAAAGTAATTTATACTTAATTGAGCAAAAAATAATATATGGTGGGAGGATACAATAAGCATACAGTAATGTGACTTATAGAATTTATTTTTTATATTTCCATTAAGAAGTTATTGTCTTCATTTTTTAATGAAGAAAATATTTTTCAAAAGTTTTCTTCAATCAAACATAAGAAAATACAGAAACATTTTTCGAAAAATATTTACCTTTCTACCAAACACATCTTAAAAGGTGAATAGTTTGAATTTTCCCCTCTACTATTTTTAATTGGTCAATTATATCCTTGGCTAAACTTGTGTCTATTCATGAACTTGGAATTAACAAGTTGTGTTGTATTTACTCCTATCATTAATTAAGCTCTTGTGGGAATATGGTTTTTTGGTAGGGTGTGTAATAATAATGTAAATATAGTATATTAGTAATATTTGCGTTAGTTATATTTATATTTTTTTATATAGTATTTGATTTAATATATTAAAAATAATATAGATTGGAAAATTTTGTTTTTAAAACATTTGTTTACAAAGCGTCTTTAGTCATTCTAGACATGAATTATCTTAAATATGATGGAAAGAATGTGGAAAGAATTTTGAGAGATAATTATGTCCTTAATTATTCTAATCCAGTACTACAGTTCGGTGGAAAAATTTTAGGGCATCCTTGGAATAATGCGCCAGGTGTAGTATGCATTAGAATCTATTGTGTTACTAATACCATGGATTTTCACGTATTAGTAATACACACCCTAATATTAATATAAGTGTATAAGTAACACTTAGATTAGTTATGCATAGGATGAAAAAATATATTCAATAAAATATAAATAATACACAAAGCTAATACATGCATTTCTACCAAACAAGAATGTGTCAAATTATTTGGGAAAAAAGAGTTACTCATATTACTCTTTCAATTTTTGGCTAAAAATTATTTCCTTCATTTTGATTTATTTGTTGGACTTTGACTTGACACGGGGTTTTAAAAAGAAAAGAAGAAATTTAAATTTTATAATTTAAAAATAATAGGATGTACCAAAATAATCTTTAATTTTGTGTCTGAACATGTTATGTAAAAAGTTGAAATTAATAAGCAATTTATAAAGAAATATATTTTTAAGAAAATGGAATAAAAAAACAAATCAAAAACGGGAATAATATGAAAAGTTCCTCAATAAATGAATTTTTCCACTTTATTAATATTAAGTAATTAATAATCATGATAAATGAAATTAAAAGTATTTGAAGTTCTAAGTTAGGATAAAAGATAGACATCATAAGAGAGACATTAAAATCTATCAAATAAGGACCAAACGATGCATAGTAAGAGAGCTAACTGGCACAACGTATGGGACTTGAGGTACCACATTGTCCATAGTTTGGGCAGCCTGAGAATTTATAAAAAATCAATAATTTAGATTATAGTTATCTCAAAAAAAAAAAGTTAAATTTGACTTAGAAAAATCTAGAGAACACCTCAGCATAGGGCTCTTCGGCATGCTCGACCTGATTAGAGCTTAACATACTGTAGAACTCATACCGCCAATCTTGTAGACATAAATAGCAGAATTAAATAATTGTATATTAGCAAAACACCACAAACAAAATGACCAGTCACTATGTTGTGAACATCCTTCCAAAATAAAGAATAGCAATTAATGCAAATTTTGAAATACAAAAAGCACTTTCCAGAAAAAAACTAACTTCCAATAAGTGCACCAAAAACTTCAAAGAATGACACTATCAATCATTCCGTCCAATCTTTTTTCTATGGGTAGTCTTTTCTTTTTAGACCGTTTACAAAAAAAAAAATAATAACAACAAAATTCTATATCTAAATTTTTTAAATAATATTATCATTTTAATGATATGTTAATATAAGAATTGACATGACATGTTGAAACCTACTACTATATATCAAGTTTACTTTTCGTATGTTACATTCCGTTTATCCTAATTTATATGGCAAACTTTGTTTATTAGTTTGTCCTCAACAAAATGACTCAATTATATATTTAAGAATAATTTAAATTTAAAATTCTCATTTTACTAGTCTTTGAAATGACTCAAAATGACTCAGCTTTAGATTATAATAGTCTTTGAAAAAGAAGAACTTAACTTGGAAAAGTTTGGGCAACACCTCAGTATTGGATTCTTGGGCACGCTCAGCCTGATGAAACGTGTATGTATCATAGAAAAAGTTCCACCACTCCTTTTGAAACCCCTCAGGGGATTTGATTACTGAAACAAATCGCAGAAATCAAATAATTGTACATTAGCACATCACCACAAATAAAAGTATCAGTCAATACATGGTCCACATCCCTCCAAAATAACAAATAGCAATTAATTCAATTTAGAAACACGAAAAGCACTTTCAAGAAAAATTGATATGGAACACTTTCCTTACTAGCCACATAAATAAAACTAGTCGGGGGTCTACCAGAAACAACCTTTCTACTTCTTCTTAGGTTCTGATATGCACTGCTTACACTCTACCCTCCCCAGAACCCACTCTGTGGGATTACACATGATATGTTGTTCCCACACTTTATATGTTGTTGTTGATGTTTTGCGAAGAAATTTTGACTTTTGAAAGAGAGTCGCCACTTAATTTTGAAAAGGAATTAAGAAACCTTTATAGAGTTACTTCAAACAATTCAAAACAGAAAGATCATTTTAAGTGAGAGATTCTAGATAAGAAGTTCCTATTAATGTTTTAGGACGGTGTTAGGCACCTAAAACGTCCGCTAGCTTGCGGTTATCCGGACTGTTTGAAAACATTTTTTGATTAACTTCTGAAAAGATTAATTTGTTGAAATAGTGATTTGATTTTTTTTTAAAAAAAGACTTGTGTAAAATAGATTTAGGCGACTTAGTAGGGATTTTAACTAAGTCTAAACAAAAGTAATAAACAAATAAATACATAAAAGGGGAAGGGAGGAGAAAGTAAAAGATTTAGGCCATTGAGCCCAAATCAATGAGACCAGTGCTAGTCAAGTTGGGCTTCCGACCCATTTCACCTGTCCTAAACTAATTTTCGAGCCTTTGGCTCGAGTCTTGCTCCACCTATATCAAATACAACTTTGGCTTCGAGACCGAAATAAATGAATAAATAAATGACTAAATGAATAAATAAAAAGAAGACAATATTAAAAATTGAGACTTTTCAAGTCTTTTAGTAACCTCATCAATGGGTTTTGACCCATTTTCCTTCTTTGTCTATCTTGTAGCACCCGCACGCCATGTAGTGGACCTTGGGTTTAAACATCGAAATTGACTCGAAGGGGTGAGCCTCATTTACCCATTACGGAATATAGGAGGAGAGGAGCCCATTTGGACTCGATATATTCTTTTTTTTTTTGCATTCAAAGAAAAGATAAAGAAATTAATATATGTTCAAGGCATAAAAGTGACATATTTCAGAGTAAAAGAAACTATCAAGAACCAATTTTGAATGACAAGAATGAGCACACTTGCACAAGAATGAGAGTCAACAAATAAAAAATGCAAAGAAAAATTTCACAATCATACTATGCATGAGTCAAAAATATCCAAATAATTTTATTTAGCCGCAAAAGTTTGAACTTTCTTATCATTTTGAGCGAACAAAGAAAAATAAACATCTTGGATGAAAAATAAAGCTAGCACTTCATATCTTAAATGAGAGTTTTGAAATTCATTAAAATAATTAGTAAGCAAATGACAAATTCTTGACTTAACTAATTACTATTTTTATTAAGGCGCAACAAATAATAATAACTATTCTTCCAACATAAAATAAACAACTTTACATGCTAAAAAACATATCTACCAACAATAATTTTAAATAAGACATGGGTATCGTTTTTCAAATAAAGATCTAAACCTTATCCAAAATAATCAAAGAATAAAGTAAGAAAAAGAGAAACAATCAATATTATCTATTCTTTTCAACATAAAGGAAATAAATTTACATGCTAAAAACAAATATATCTACCAACAATAAGTTTAAACAAGACATGGGTATCGTTTTTCAAATAAAGATCTAAACTTTATTCAAATAATCAAAAAATAAGGTGAAAAGGCAAAACATTAAACATTAACTATTCTTCTAAACATAAAGAAAATAACTTTACATACTAAAAACAAATGTATCCAACAACAATGAGTTTAAAAAAAAGCATAAGTACATCTTTTAAACAAAGATTGAAACTTTATCCAAAATAATCAAAGAATAACGTCAAAAAAGGCACATACAACTATTGCTAGCTCAGTTTTATATCACGAACATGAAAATAATTAGAATATCGATACCACAACGTCCTAGGGCCTTCAAGGCCATCTATAACATACAATACAAACAAATAAAATTATATCTACGAAGAAGAAAAAAGATGAAGAGAAAAATGATAATAAAAACTAAAATAATAAAAAAAGAAAAAAGAAGGTGTGTTTACCTTTTTGGGGGAAGCAAAACGAGACTACGAGCTTCGTAGAATTAACTACCACCGAAAAACGTCGCCGGCAACTCAAAAATTTTGATTAGCCGACCAACTCTATGAAACAAAAATTTTTACTAAATAAAAATAACTAGTTTGCTCAAAAAGATTTTTTCACCTTTCTAGCCTCTTTTTTTTCTTCCTTTTTTCCTCTCTCTACCAAAGTAGTGGTAGTATTTATTGGAGAGAATGGTGTATTTTTTTATCTTTTCCACCAATGTGGGAGAAAAGTATTTATAGGATAGGATAGAGATTTATTTCTTGTCATCCACCAATGTGGGAGAAAAAACATTTCGGGGGGTTTTTGGAATGTAAAAATTAAAGATAAGGTGAGGTGGAAGATAATGTGGGGGCAAATAGTACAATGTAGTACAATCTTTGAATTTCACAATTGGAAAAGGACAAAGTTGGGGGGAATAGTACAATGTATTACAATTTGAATTTACTTTTTGGTGGGAATTGGGTAGAAGTTATGAGAGTTCTTGAGAATTTTGGGCTTATTTAAAATGTAACCCCAATTGGAATTTAAAATTTAGCCATAACCAAATTAAAAATCAAATGACAAGTTGCATTGCAGTTATGACCAATTTTCAATTATGGTCATATCTAATAGATTGGCTAAATTAAGTTGAAATTCGATACGAATTAATACCTTTTTTTAATCCCGAGCTTCTTGATTTAATAAAATCAAATGCATATTTATCCAAATAAATTATTTTTGAGAATAAATTATATTTAAATCATGACTTTAATCTTTTGAATTTATATTTCAAGATGAGCCTTAATCAAATCCGATATTTTGTAAAATAAATATTTTAGTAACAAATTATATAATCTCGTATAACTGAACACGATAGTATATAATCGCTACTTAAAATGACAAAATCACATACAGAAAATATTTTAATATTTTTTTATTGGGTTGAAATAATTATTTTGATTTTATTAAAAACTGAAGAAATTCAGGATTAAATTTAGTCGTGGAGGGAAAAAATTAGGTGTCAACAACTGCCACTTTCCTTTGGGTAGGGTGGATGCAAGTAACCTTGGGCAAAGGGAGGTTGACGTTCTTAATTTTTGTTCGACCATGAATTTAAATCTGGAAGAGGCTGGTTTTAGCATGAGTTTCATAGAGTCATGGCCGGACCTCGGTATTAGGTTTCCTACATATCTCAGGTTACATAATAATTCAGGTCACTTGTAGTTCATAGAGCTTGATTTAAAGCACAATTTTTAAAAAATTCACAAGCTATCTCGGTTTTAGAGTTTTTGATAAAATCAAGAAACTGAGGAATAAAGGGATTGGGGGGATGTTGGAATGCAGTTGAGTTTTCTACATAGATCCCAACCTACATATCCCCAAGATTTCAGGGAATCAGATTACTTGTAGTTCGACTCGATCAGTAGAAAATATAGTCTTTTATTGTAGACGATCTTTGGTCAGGATGGGTGACAATTTGATCGAGTTTTGAAAAAGAGGCTTGTAACCTCTTACCATGAGTGTAGGATCCTTCACACCCATAGAAAACAACTTACCCGGACATAATTTCCAAAACTCTAAGTGTGTTGCCACCCGAATTTGAAAAAAGAGAAAGTTACCCTCGACATGAGTTTAGAAATATACCGAAGGTGAAGCTAAAACTAGAATATCCTGTAATACCCTCGTGCCTTTTAACAAGGGTGTGGTTGGATGGTGGTGGTAATCATCCTTTATCTCGCGTCCAAAGAGTTTGACGTCCCTCTTTAGACTATGTCTCATTTTGCTGCTAAGAAAGAGTTCCACGTTGTAATGTATCCTATTTGAAGTAGTTCGCACCTGTGGTTTTGATTTGAGATTTTCATCCTCTTAGATACTCTCGACAATGCTTCAAACAAAAAGTGTTAGTGCTAAACATAATTCACGAAAGAGGTATGTAGTCTTTTACCATATCTCCACGTGAGTTGTGGCCTGAAAAGTAGAGTCATCTCTTCATGTACCTATTTGGAATGAAATAACTAGGACCAAGAAAAATAACAACCCTCTTGGTTGTTGTATAATTATGCCATTTGTCAGTTGAATATGTCTTCAAAGTGGGGTGGACCTTTTGGACACCGGCGATACTTTATACAGAACGGTCCCTACAACCATGTAATCTTGTGTTGGTCTGGTAACCCTTTTGGTTACCTATATCACTTGTTGTATGTGGAATTATAACCTCTCCAGTTATAGTTGATGATCGATTTATAAATTTTCCTTAAATTGTCAGTCTTTGGATAATCTTGCACGTTATTTGAAGTTGGATACGAGGCGACTTACAAATATCCTTTGAATTGTTAGCTTTTAGGTAATCCTGCAAATTATCCAACTTTGGATAAGAGATGGCTTACAGATATCCCTTGAATCTCTAGCTTTCAGGTGTTCTTGCACATCGTCTGACTTTGGGTACAATATGACTTATAGATAATCCCTCAAATTGTTAGTCTTTGGGTAATCCTATGCATAATCGATCTTGGATATGATGCGGCTTATAGAGAACCCTTGGACATATCAATTTAATAATCTTGCATATTCTCTGATAAGGATTTAGTTGCGACTTATGGATAACCTTTGAACTATCGATTTTTGGATGATTTTGCACACTATCCGATTAGGATGTTGTTGTGGCTTACAGATGACCTATAGGCTATCAACTCATAGGTGATCTTGCACACTATCCTATTTCAAATAATATGACTGATAGATGACCCTCAAATTGTTAACTTCTAGGATATCTTACATATCATTCATCCTTAGATAGCGACTTAAAGGCGTCCCTTCAAATCATGTGCTCTTAATTCATTTAGATGTGGATTCATAAAATGATGAGATATCCTCGATGCCAGTGTTTTTATCTAGCGTATCAACAGATATTGAATGATGATGATATCCTCGATACCAGCATTTCTGTCTAGCGCATCAATAGATATTGAATGTTGATGATATCCTTAATGCCAGCTTTTCTGTCTAGCGCGTCAATAGATATTGAATAATGATGATACCTTCGATGCCAGTATTTCTTTCTAGCACATCAACAGATATTGAATGATGATGATATCCTCGACGCCAGTATTTCTGTCTAGAGTGTCAACAGATATTGAATGATGATGATATCCTCGACGCCAGCACTTCTATATAGCGCGCCAATAGATATTGAATAATGATGATACCCTTGATGCCAGTTTTTCTGTCTAGCATGTCAACAGATATTGAATAACCTTCTTGGGCAATGGTATGAGATGGCCCTTGCGGCAATGACATATAATGGACCTTGCGGCAATGATATGTAATGTCCCTTAAGGCAATGATATGTAATGGTCCTTGTGGGAATGATATGCAATGGCCCTTGGGGCAATGATATGTGATGTCCCTTGAGGCAATGCCTTGCGACAATGATATGCAATGGCCTTTGAGACAATGCCTTATGGCAATGATATGTGATGGCCCTTGAGGAAATGCCTTGTGGTAATGATATGTAATGGTCCTTGGTGCAATGCCTTACGGTAATGATATGTAATGGACCTTGGGGCAATGATATGTAATGACCCCTGAGTCAATGCCTTCCGGCACTGATATGCAATGGCCTTTGAGGCAATGCCTTGTGGCTATGATGCGTAATGGCCCTTGGGGCAATGATATGCTATAGCTCTTGAGCCAATGCCTTGCGACTAAGATCTGTAATGGCCTTTGGGGCAATGATATGCAAATTTTCTTGGGGAAATGATATGCAATAGCTCTTAAGAAAATACCTTACGGCTATGATATGTAATGGCCCTTGGGGCAATGATATGCAATAGCTCTTGAGGCAATACCTTACGGCTATGATGTGTAATGGCCCTTGGGGCAATGATATGCAATAGCTCTTTAGGAAATGCCTTGCAGTTATGATGTGTAATGGCCCTTGGGACAATGATATGCAATAGTTCTTGAGGCAATGCCTTACGGCGATGATGTGTAATGGCTCTTGGGTAAATGATATGCAATAGCTCTTGAGGCAATGCCTTGCAGCTATGATGTGTAACGACCCTTAGGGTAAAGATATGCAATAGCTTTTGAGGTAATGCCTTGCGGCTATGATGTGTAATTTTAATGACTTCATTTGTCATCGTCCTGCTTTCTACATGTACCTGTAATCAAGGTAGACGATTAGTATACATAAAGTCACTTTTACTAGCGACTATTTTTAGGATACTTCTAAATATAATATGTGTAAAGAAGATAAAGATCTTTTGTTTTTCGCCTACGATCTCAAGAAATGAGATGGACAAATCAAAATGTCCTCAATAAATGGGCATTAAAACTATTTTTAGGGTTGCCCTAAAATACCGTTCTTGCATATTAATGCTCTATTGTGGCTCCCAATTTGGTCAGAGATTTTGAAAGAGACCCTCACTTTTCTGTATTGATCCCTACATCCACAGAAAAATGATTAGTTTTGAGTGAAACTACTCCGCGTTGACCTCCTTCGATCCTCAATTTTCTCCTCTTCAACTCTTGGGTATTCCGCCTTATCGGGACTTCCACCCTGACACGCCATCCCAACTGATGTCTAGGCAAGTACTAAATAAATGAGTTGTAAGATTTTGGAAATAGTCTTAAATTTTTGAATTTAATTTCGAAAACATCTGTAAAATATTAGAAAATCTCTGCCAGTCATGTCATGTATCAGCTCAACGAATATCTTCCTAGTGGTTTCGACTATACTCGACGGATGGTTTCCAAAACTCATGATCATTGTTGGACAGTTTCTTCAAGTAGTTCTAGCCAAAAATTGAGTCTACTCAGACTTTGTTACAATTGTTAGCTTCGAAAGCTTGACTTTAACCTCTGGTGCTGGGGAATTTGGAATATGTTCCGGCATTTGGTGGAAATTTTGAGATCTTTCTCAAAATTTCTGCCCCAGTTTAAAATTGTTTGAGATGATACTAATCCGAGTGGATCTGAAGTCTTTGCTGATCTTCATTCTTTTTGTTTGATGTCGATCTTCTCTTGTGAATTTTTGAGATTTCTTCTCGCCAATTCTGCCCCAGGTTTTCTTTGCTGGGGTTATATGACTGAGCCGTTGGGGCACCTACGTATCCCGTTGAAGCAGGAATTAGGTCAAACGTAGTTCAGGACTATTATAGGCATATACAAAAGAAAATAATGGGTTGACCGAAGTTGACATAAGCCGCCTACGTATCCCTTTTATTGAGAATTCAGGTCATCACGTAGTTCATACATAGAGGGAAAGGATAAATAATCCTAAGGGGTTAACCAAAGCCGACATAGGCTACCTACGTATCCCTTTCTTGGGAATTCAGGTCAAACATAGTTCGTACATAGGAGGAAAGGATAAATTATCCTAAGGGGTTGATCGAAGCCGACATAGGCCGCCTACGTATCCCTTTCTTGGGAATTCAGGTCAAACGTAGTTCATACATAAACTCATAATGGCCCCAAAATATTCTTATCCATCTTACTAGGATATAAATAAGTACTTTGAAGGATCAAATATCAAATTTCCTTAGTCATTGCCCTCCTAGTTAACCACCTCAGGTTCCTCTAGATTAGGCTTTTTTGATTCTCGAACTCTTTGACTCTTCTGTCCACTCATTCAATGCATTTTTCTTCAACATCTTGAGAATTGGCTCGCATATGACTGTTGATTGAGTGATGAATTTGCTAATGTAATTCAGACGACCCAGGAAACTCATAACTTTTTTCTTGGTCCTCGGCGGTGGCAAGTGCTGAATTGTCTTGATTTTGGATGGATCTAGCTTTATCCCCCTTCTGCTAACAATGAACCCCAACAACTTCCCTGATGGCACACAAAAAGCATACTTAGCAGGATTTAACTTCAAACTGTACCTTCTTAATTTGTTGAAGAATTTCTCCAGATAAGTTAGATGATCCGAACTCTCATGGTATTTGATAATTACATCATCCACGTATACCTCAATCTCCTTATGGATCATATCATGGAAAATCATCGCCATGGCCTTCATATATGTCGCACCTACGTTCTTGAGACCAAACGGCATTACCCTATAATGATAAACACCCCAGGGCATAATAAAAGTCTTTTTTTATGCATCTTCCTCATCCATTAGTATCTGATGATAGCCGGCGAAACAATCAATGAATGACTGCATTTCATTTTTTATACAGTTATCGATGAGAATGTGGATGTTGGGCAATGGAAAATTATCTTTAGGACTACCTCTGTTCAAGTCTCTATAGTCAACACAAATTCGAATCTTGTTGTCCTTCTTTTGCACAGGGACGATGTTGGCCAACCATGTCGGATATTTTGTGACCTCAACAACCTTAGACTGGATTTGTTTTGTCACTTCTTCCTGGATCTTTAGACTTAAATCTGGCTTGAATTTTCTCATTTTTGGCTTGACTGGATCAAACTCAGAATTTATCGGCAATTTATGTGACACAATGCTGGTGCTCAACCCTGGCATATCATCATAGGACCAAGAAAACATGTCGATATACTCCCACAATAGGTGGATGAGCTCTTCCCTTTGTGGCGCCGCGAGATGGACACTGATACTGGTCTCTTTGATTTCATTATGATCTCCCAAGTTGACTGTTTCAATTTCTTCCTAATTGGGTTTTTTGCGATTCTCAAGTTCCTCCATATCTTCAACTAACCGCTCCTCTTCATCATCCTTCCAACCATCATTGTCCCCTTCATTTTGTTCATTCAGGCTTTGGCATAACACAACATTGGCAGGTTTTGAAGCTACTGTTACTGTAATGGACAAACAAACTAAGTTAGATGAAAAGAAAATAACAAAACATATGACTAGGAGCATTTTAGAACTAATATAGTTTTCCAAATAAATGAAGGTCTTTTCATTGAAATTTGAGAAATAATTACAAAACCATGGCTTGTGACTTGCACAAATACAAGCCCCCGCCTTTTTTGAAAGCAGTAAGATATGAAAATAAAGCTTTGAGATATAAAATGTGGATCACGAGGCCTCCTCTGGATCATTACCAATTTTAAAACTATTAGTAATTGCCCTTTCATCTACCACGACGGGCGATGGGTTATGAGTGGAGTGGAGGTCCAATTTTGCAAAGCTTCCCTTGGCGCAATCTGTTTCACCTCGCTGGACTCTGGGAGATCTTCTGGTACAGTATTGCATCCTTCAAACAAATCTCCTATTCCATCCCTAAGACCATCATCATCTGACATCTCTCGTACAGTAAATGACTAGAATAGGAGTAGCAAGGGCCTAAACAAACTCTTTTTTGGATCATCCTCAACCCTATCTTTTCTGGTAGGCTGATACCCTAACCCGTGCTTAGATATTCTCTTTGGGATCACAATAGGATCAATAATTCCTTGTAAATTCTTGCTCAAGCCTCGACCAGGCTCGAATCTATTTCTTAATATCACAGTTGTAATCATTTTGTCGACAGAAGGCATTGATATTTTAGGTGTCGAATCTCTTTTCAAAGCATTTATATTTTCCACTGTATAGAAACTACTACCTTTTGGAAGATCTTCAATCACCGGCACATAACTATTAGGATGGTCCGCTCGACTTCTTTCTCCTTGGATGACTATTTCATGATCTTTCCAAATGAACTTCAATAATTGATGAAGGGGGTGATGAAATTGCCTTTACCTCGTGTATCCATGGTCTTCCCAAAAGGAGGTTGTAGCTAGGATGGATATCCATAACATAAAACTTAGTCTTAAACTTAGCAGGCCACATTTGGATGTGCAAATCAATCTCTCCTATGGTATCTCTCTGCCCTCCATCGAATGCTCTCACATTTACGTAGCTTTGATGTATTTTCCCTAGATCATAGACCATTTGGACCAACGTGGAGAGGGGAAAAATATTCATACCTGATCCGTCGTCTATTAATACCTGATTAATTGCATAATCTTGACAAATGACGGTGACATGCATGGCTTTGATTTGCATTGCTCCTTCAAACGGTAACTCTTTGTCATTGAATGATATGCGATGGTTCCCCACAACGTTCCATATCATCGCAGCCAAATTCTCAACACTTGTTCCTGTGGGAACATATGCTTCCTCTAAGACCTTCGACAAAGCCTGTCGGTGGTGTTGCGAGCTCAATAATAGTTCCAAGACAGAGATTTGGTCTGGAGGTTTCTCCAAGTGTTTGACAATTGAGTAATTCTTTGGTTGCATACGCCTCCAAAATTCCTCAATCTCTCCTTCAGTGATTGGCTTTTTCTGTGAATCTTTCTTGTTGGTCAATTTCTCAGGGATGTAACATCATCCTGATCACATCATCCCCTGGGCAGCGGTGGTTTACACAATAAATTCCTTATTTAGAGAGGGAGAATACACTTGATTCGGTGCAGTCATCACTATAAATAGGGATTTCTCGCTGATACTTAAGGTAGCCACAGCTTTCTCTATCTTTCCTACCTCTTCAGTTATTTTGCGCTTTTCGGAGTTCACCTGGGTAAGGGTCTTGCCAGATGCCCATTCGCCTTCTATTTCAATCATGTTAACTGTAGATCCCCCATGGTTGGGTAGTGGATTACTATTAACATTTGGAGTAGGTGCCTGGAGCGTGATGACCGTTTGATTAATCAGATCTTAGATTCTGTGTTTCAAGATAAGACAGTCGTCCGTACTATGTCCTGCTGCCCCTGAATGATAGGCACAATTTTTATCAGAGTGATAAAACCGGGAGCTAGGATTGACAGGCTTTGGCTGTACTGGTTGCAAATGACCAGCACTCTTCAATCTTTCAAACAATTAGGTATGACTTTCAGCTAGTGGGGTGAAGTTTTGGGGAGGTTTCTTTTTGTGGTATGGACGCTGCGGGTTATACGGGCTTAGATTTGTAGGAGGGGGTACTTGGTGGTAATTTGGAGGTGTTTGAAAATTTGTTTGGCTATTTGGGAGAGTAGTTTGGAAATTAGACTGATAATTTGGAGGTGGAACTGGGTATTGGGGAAAGATATTTGGCTGTGGAGCTTGGTATGATGGTGGGATGTTTGGAAGTGGAGTTTGGTATTGGGGGTGGACGTAGAATGCGTGTGAAAGGTTAGGTGATGGCAAGGAAGATAAAACATTTCTAGAGTTGAACTGCCGTTTCAATTTTGTAACAGAATTGGCAGAAACCCCACCTACCTCTTCCTTCTTCTTCTTAGAAAACATGGCAGTTCCAAAATGATGTCAGGCTTTTGGCAATTTTTCCTGTCTGAATACCTTCCTCTAATGATGCTCCTATTTTTACCAAATCTGCAAAGGTCGCTCTGCCAGTGGACACCATCCTGGTATAATATTCTCCTTTTTGAGCGTGAGAGAACATGGATACCATTTCCTCCTCGAACATGGGAGGCTGCACTCTGGCAGCTTCTTTCCTCAAATGAAAAGAATAATCTCGAAAACACTCAATGCTCTTTTGTTTAATCCGATCTAGTGAATACCAATCAGGGACTATTTCAATATTGAATGCGAACCGATCAAGGAAACTCTTGGCCAATATCTTCCAATAGCCCACCTTTTTGGCTCCTGAGACATGAACCACTCTAAGGCTTTACCATTCAAACTTCGACTGAATAGGCGCATTAATAATGCCTCATTTTTCCCTATCCCTACTAGTTGGTCGCAGTACCTTCTTAGATGGACCATTGGATTTTCGGTACCGTCAAACATCTCAAACATAGGGACCTTGTATCCTTCTGGTAGGTCAACTCCTGGGTGAACACAAATCGTCATACCCTAAACCATCGTGGTCCTTGGCCCCGTGAGACTCTTTGATCCTTATGATCTCTTCTTGCATGGCTAGTAAGCTCCTTTCATGCTGGGCCCTCCATTCCTTCTCCTTCTCCTCGTAATGGCCCATCTCAGGGTTAGGAAGGGGTTCATAAATATCAGGGGATAGGATGGCTTGAGGAGGGTTTGGAAGGAAGGTTTGATTTTTTAGATGGAGGGAATTTGGTTGGTAAGTGGGGAGAACATTTTGGTAATTAGGAAGGTTATGTAGGCCTTGTAAGCAGTTTGGCAGAATATGACAGGGATTTTGCGGATTTGGAAATGAATTTGGTAGATTCAAAGGTAGGTTTGCCGTATTTTGTTGATTTGGGATTAAATCTTGCAGATTTGGGAATGCATTTTGTTGATTTGAGAATGTGTTCTGAGGATTTGAGAATAGATTTGAAGACGGGTTCTGTGGGGTTGTGGATGGATTTTATGGATGGTAGGCGTTTGGATTATTTTTACGATTAGTGTTTTGGACAAATGAAGGAGCGGAGCTAGATGATACGTTAGTTGGTTGGTCCCCGAGAATAGGGGTACTGAGGGGAGGGATTTGGAGTGGATTCCCGTGTCCCTCTGGAGCAGGGGCATTGACGGTGATGGTCAAGTTATCCAAATCCCGAGTGAGATTTACTTCTTCCTGAATCATTTCTAACTTTCTTCCAAGTTCCGCAATCATCTCATTCTGTTCCGCTATCACATTGTCCCGAATAGTCAGGGTGCTTTCCTCGTTATTTCCTCTCATTTTTGAATGATGGTCAGGGGATGAGATTTTGTGCGCTTTCGATCGGGTGAAGTGGGGATGTTCTGCTAGCTTATATCAACATGGAGTAATTTCTATTATCTTTAAAGTAAAACAACTCAAAGGCAGATGTGTTAGTTTCTGTATGTGATAAGTAATGCAAAATATTTGACAGAAAATAACCATATAGAATTGTTTGAGTCCTAGACAAATTCATCCATAGGAGCATAGCGGATAAACTTGCCTTTGATCCAAACAAACACCACAAGCACACAAAACATTATAATAATGTGTATCCTAACTGAGGTGACCCTTTTTGAGCCACGGGTTCAGGCCTAATGATTTTTGAAGAAAGTATATTCTTCTCTAAATTCAAAACATTATCCCCCAACTTATATAGACACGAAATGGGCATAAATGCCTACAAACGATAACACAAGAGGGATACAATCTTTGGGGAAAGGGGAAATAACATGAAAAAGGGTAAGTTCTCGCACAGGGGAAATAGAAAAACTAGCTACTGGAGGCTCCTTCATCTGTCTTTGCCTTCTTAGATTTGTCCACTTCTTATATTGGTGACATCCGTTTGCGCTCAAATTGTGCCTTAGATGCAACCTCCCAAATCGATCAATTTCTTGCTTAACTTTCTCAAATTCTTCTTACGAAAGTAAGCAAATCAAGCTTTTTCCTGACACCCAAAGGATAATAGATTGAATTAGACAGGTATACATTTTCTTCAACACATAAATATGGTTCGTCTATAATTGACTCGGGGTCAATAGACGTAGGGAAAGTATTCTAATAGGATCAATACCCCGCTCGGGTATTGGGTCGTCCTAGGATAATCCCTAAAATAGGGTTTTGGTTTCGTTCTATCCTAGGTATCTAGAGTGTGTTTGAACATTGGTTCTCAAACGGACAACTTGAGTTTGAAAATACGAATAGCGTCAGACGACTTACGTGCTGATAAGATGTTCGTATTTCCTACACATTTTGGAATTGAACAACAGGGGCTGGGTCATCCACGAAACCCCAAAACAGTTAATAAGATGCAGGAATAGGCCATGAGATGCGATAATTAAAATTTACACAATCGGAACACATAAACAGTGAATCAAAAGAAGAAATCAATCATTTGGTTAGAACCTAGTTAAAGATCCCCAACAGAGTCGCCATTTCTGTTTTGCGGAGAAATTTTGACTTTTGAAAGAGAGTCGCCAATTAATTTTGAAAAGGAATTAAGAAACCTTTATAGAGTTACTTCAAACGATTCAAAATAATAAAATTATTTTAAGTTAGAGATTCTAGATAAGCGGTTCCTATTAACGTTTTAGAAAGGTGTTAGGCACCTAAAACGTCTGCTAACGTGCGGTTATCCAGACAGTTTGAAAACATCTTTTGATTAACTTCTGAAAAGATTAATTTGTTGAAATAGTGATTTGATTTAAAAAAAAAAGACGTGTAAAATAGATTTAGGCGACTTAGTAGGGATTTTAACTAAGTTTAAACAAAAGTAATAAACAAATAAACACATAAAAGGGGAAGGGACAAGAAAGTAAAAGATTTAGGTCATTGAGCCCAAATCAATGAGACCTGTGCTAGTCAAGTTGGGCTTCCGACCCATTTCACCTGTCCTAAACTATTTTTTGTGCCTTTGGCTTGAGTCTTTCTCCACCTATATCAAATACAACTTTGGCTTCGAGGCCGAAATGAATGAATAAATAAATGACTAAATGAATAAATAAAAAGAAGACAATAATAAAAATTGAGACTTTTCAACTCTTTTAGTGACTTCATCAATGGGTTTTGACCCATTTTCCTTCTTTGTCTATCTTGTAGCACCCGCACGCCATGTAGTGGACCTTGGGTTTAAACGTAGAACTTGACTCAAACGGGTGAGCCTCATTTACCCATTATGGAATGCAGGAGGAGAGGAGTCCATTTGGACTCGAGATATTTTTTTCCTGCATGCAAAGAAAAGATAAAGAAATTAATATATGTTCAAGGCATAAAAGTGACATATTTCAAAGTAAAAGAAACTATCAAGAACCAATTTTTGAATGACAAGAATAAGCACACTTGCACAAGAATGAGAGTCAACAAATAAAAAATGCAAAACAAAAGTTTCACAATCATACTATGCATGAGTCAAAAATATCAAAATAATTTTATTTAGCCGCAAAAGTTTGAACTTTCTTATCATTTTGAAAAGACAACACGCGAACAAAGAAGAATAAACATCTTGAATGAAAAATAAAGCTAGCACTTCATTTCTTAAATGAGAGTTTTGAAATCCATTAAAATAATTACTAAGCAAATGACAAATTCTTGACTTAACTAATTACTGTTTTTATTAAGGCGCAACAAATAATAATAATTATTCTTCCAACATAAAATAAACAACTTTACATGCTAAAAAACATATCTACCAACAATAAGTTTAAACAAGACATGGCTATTGTTTTCCAAGTAAAGATCTAAACTTTATCCAAAATAATCAAAAAATAAAGTAAAAAAAGAGAAACGATCAATATTATCTATTCTTTTCAACATAAAGGAAATAACTTTATATGCTAAAAACAAATATATCTACCAACAATATGTTTAAACAATACATGGGTATCATTTTTCAAATAAAAATCTAAACTTTATTCAAATAATCAAAGAATAAGGTGAAAAGGCAAAACATTCAACATTAACTATTCTTCTAAACATAAAGAAAATAACTTTACATACTAAAATCAAATGTATCCAACAACAATGAGTTTTAAAAAAAAAACATAAATACATCTTTTAGACAAATATTGAAACTTTATCCAAAATAATTAAAGAATAAAGTCAAAAAAGGAACATACAACTATTGCTAGCTCAATTTTATATCATGAACATGAAAATAATTAGACTATCGATACCACAACATCCTAGGGCCTTCAAGGCCATCTAAAACATATAATATCAACAAATAAAATTATATCTATGAACTACGAAGAAGAAAAAAGATGAAGTGAAAAACGTTAATAAAAACTAAAATAATAAAAAAAGAAAAAAGAAGGTGTATTTACCTTTTGGGGGGCAGCAAAACGAGACTACAAGCTTCGTCGGAATTAACTACCACCGAAAAACGTCGCCGGCAACTCAAAAATTTTGATTAGCCAACCAACTCTATGAAACAAAAATTTTACTAAATAAAAATAACTAGTTTGCTCAAAAAGATTTTTTCACATTTCTAGCCTCTTTTTTTTTTCTTCCTTTTTTCTCTCTCTACCAAAGTAGTGGTAGTATTTATAGGAGAGAATGGGGTATTTTTTTCTCTTTTCCACCAATATGGGAGAAAAGTATTTATAGGATAGGATAGAGCTTTATTTCTTGTCATCCACCAATGTGGGAGAAAAAATATTTAGGGAGATTTTTGGAATGCAAAAATTAAAGATAAGGTGAGGTGGAAGATAATGTGGGGGCAAATAGTACAATGTAGTACAATCTTTGAATTTCAAAATTGGAAAAGGACAAAGTTGGGGGAATAGTACAATGTATTACAATTTGAATTTATATTTTGGTGGGAATTGGATAGAAGTTATGAGAGTTCTTGAGAATTTTGGGGTAATTTAAAATATAACCCCAATTGGTATTTAAGATTTAGCTATATTTATTTATTTTGACCAAATTAAAAATCAGTTGACGAATTGCATTGCAATTATGACCAACTTTCAATTATTGTCATATCTAATAGATTGGCTAAATTAAATTAAAATTCGATACGAATTAATATCTTTTTTTTAGTCCCGAGATTCTCGATTTAATAAAATCAAATGCATATTAATCCAAATAAATTATTTTTGTGAATAAATTATATTTAAATCATGATTTAATCTTTTGAATTTATATTTCAAAATGAGCCTTAATTTAATATGATATTTTTGTAAAATAAATATTTTAGTAACAAATTATATAATATCATATAACTGAACACGATAGTATATAATCGCTACCTAAAATGACAAAATCACGTACGAAAAATATTTTAATGTTTTTTATTAGGATGAAATAATTATTTTGGTTTTATTAAAAACTGAAGAAACTCTGGATTAAATTTAGTCGTGGAGGGCAAAACTTAGGTGTCAACAGTTGATGTACTCATACGTTAAAAAAAAAAGGGCAGCCCGGTGCACTAAAGCTACCATTATGCGTGGTCTTCGGGAAGGGCCCCACCACAAGGGTGTATCGTACACAGCCTTACCTTGCCTTTCTGCTAGAGGCTGTTTCCTAGGCTTGAACCCATGACCTCCTGGTCGCATGACAACAACTTTACCAGTTACTACAAGGCTCTCTTTCGATGTACTCATACGTATAAAACTAAAATGACATCAAAGTAATAAACAAAGTTCTTAAATTAGTTATTGATGCTTGAGTTTGAGTAGGTTGTCTAGGTCACTTTGGGTAAATGCAGGATGATTACCGCCTCGAGATTATCATTCATTTGAAGTTGACTATTGATTCACATCCCTTTTTTCATAGACTTAGGATGAATGCATGATGCTCCGTGCCTCAAGATTAATATTTATTTGGAGTTATCTATTGATGATTAGGTTAGTGTAGCCTACCTAGGTCACACCCCCTTGGGTTGCGGGCCTTTTCCCCGACTTTGGGTGAATGGATGATGCTTCGTGCCTCAAGATTATCATTGATTTGAAGTTAGCTATGATGCTTGGGTTATGATAGGATGCCTAGGTTACATCCACTTGGGTGGGGGGCCTTTATGCCGGACTTTGGGTGAATGCACAATGGTTTTTTCCACGAGATTACCATTTATTTGAAGTTAGGTATTGATGCTTGGGTTAGGGTAGCCGGCCTAGGTTATATGCCTTTGGGCTGCGAGCCCTTTTCCTTGACTTTGAGTTAATGCAGGATGCTTCGTGTATCGAGATTATCATTCACTTGGAGTTAGCTAATGATGCTTGGGTTAGTGTAGGTCGAATTATTAATCAATCTTTCCATATATAGGTCAAATTGATAATCGATCTGTCGGAATGATAATTAACCTGTCTATATATAGGTCGAATCGATAATTGATTTGTCGAATCAACAATCGATTTGTTGGATCGATAATCGATCTATCTATATATCATCGAATAGGTAATAGATAATAGATCTGTATATTCTATTAATTGAAAAGAACATTTGAAAAAATCATTTAACAAAGAATCCCAAGATTATAAACAACTTTTAATAAATGATAATCAGGATTATTATATTATAGCATAATAATAAGTTCAAATCAATAATAAATTTATTTAAAAAAAACTACCAACATGATTGGGATGAACAACATTAGCTTCGATGGCAAATAAATCAGCAGTCAAATGCAGCCTCTTCTTAACCAAGTAATCATGCACATACTTGTCAAACCTGAAAATTTTCTATAGAGAGTCATAGATTATTTTATTATGTAGCGTAATTGAAATTTTGAGATTTAAATTTAGAAATAAAAATTTTAATTTTTATGAAATAAAATTTATATAATTAATAAATTTAAGTATTTAAAAGGTAGATAAAAAATTTCAATGAAAAAGTAATTTAATTGGCTCTCAAAGTTGTACCGTGCCACATAATTTGAAACAGAGAAAGTTAAACGATTATTATTAAAATTTGCCCTTGTGTTATTTTAACTTCGTCAATTTTATCATTAATTAGATTTTTATGTCTATTCATTTGGGATTAATGAATTGCGTCATATATGATCCTAAAATTAATTGAGGTCTTACCTGAATAAGTGGACTTTTAAGTGTCCAAATTATTTGGGAAAAATGTAGTTAATCCAATTTACTCTTTAAAATTGGATTAAAATTTAATATTATCTAATTACAATGATAATAATAATAACATATATTTAGTGTAATTTTATAGATGGAATCTGAGAAGAGTGATGTATACGTTATTTTATTTCTTGGTCAAAAATTGAGGAATTAAGATTTCTTGGTCACTTATAAATAAATATATTAACATAAAATGATCTTTTCAAATATCCTTTGATTAAATACTAAAATCTTTCATCAAAAAGACATAAAATTAAAGAAGTTGTATGTGACCTAAAATATCAATTCACACACAAAAGAATTGAACAAGGTTTAATCCTATTCATTTATTAATCATGCCCAATTTAATCCTTTCAAATGTAACCCAATTTTTTTCTTAAGACCCCCTAGTAAGACGTTTTATTTATTCCAAACTCATCTTATATCACTTCTTTCAACCAAAATATATAAATTTTCCCTACTTTTATAACTTAAAAATAACTATCAAAACATAAGAAAAAAAAATTCCAAAAAATCATCAAGATATAACATGTCTTATATAAGTTTCTTTGACTAAAAAAGAAAATTTAAACTTAAAATAATGAGAACATAAAAAGATAAAAGAATGAATATAACCAAAGAATCATTAAAAAAAATTAGAGTTAACAAAAAAAAAGTAAAATCATGAGAACACATATGGAGAAGACATCAAAAATTTAATTAGAAAAATAGTTTTTATTCAAAAACTTATATTACTTGATTGCTCCACGAACCCATAATCACTAAAGAAGAAAAAGAAAAAAGAGAATAAAAAAGTGACAGTGAAGAATAGAAGAAGAGAGAATAGTGGAGAAAGAGAGAAAAAAAAAAAGATAAAAAGAAGAGAAAATAAGATTATAATTATATATTGAAGAGACGTTAGTAGCATTGCAAAATCTAAATAAAAGAAAAGATAGAAACGAACAAGAAAAATTTGACTTGAAAATAATAAGAATAGATTACAAATTACAACTTAGATATTCTCTAAAATTAAACAACTTCATTTATTACTAATTAAATCCAATCACACTTTTTTTCAAAAAAAATAAAAAAAAGAAGAATAAAACTTTCATTCAAGGATGTCACTTAAATATAAAAAAAAAGAATAAGAAGAAAAAGAAGTGAATTCTATTAATATGGCTTTTGCATTATGGACAATTACCTAATTAATCTAAACAAATCTCTAACACTAACACTTAATAATAAATTTCATTATTTATTTTTACACTTAGTTTCATAATAACATCACTCACCTTAATTGGGTAGGGTGTGGGTTGGATTTTATTTATTAGGTTCGAATTTTAATTTTAATTTTAATTAATATTGATTAATTTAGATTTGGTGACTTGTATTTCTAATAAGAGGTCATGCGGCAAAAATGAATTTGCAAAACCATCGCTAGAAAGTAGTAGCACGAATAAACCTTTTCATAAACGTCAATGATATGGATGAGTTAGACTTTTTATGACGGCGACATAAATTAGCCAAACTTTTAACAGATGACATAGATGAGGCATTTCTAATAATTCAATAACATATTTAATCTTTTTTTTTTTACTTAAATACTATAATTTCAATGAACTTGCTCTCAACTTTATGAATTAGTCAAAAGTGTCAAAACATAGAAAGTTATCTCAGGAAAATTGAATTAAATTAAAAGGTAAGTTTGTTATGAGTAGAAAAAACAAAATTGTTGTATGTGAGTGAGAAAATGCAAAAATCTTTTAAGTTAAACGTAATAAACAAATTAATTTTAAAAAACTTATCGTAATGTACTCATCGGTTCAAATAATTTGAATCAAATTCCTAAAAAAAAAGCTATAACTCATATATATATATATACACAGTGGCGGATCCAGGATTTAAGGATAGTGGGTACTTAAAAATTTTTTTAAAAAAGATTACCTAAATGAGGTTCCAACCCGGGACCTCCTTCCAATGAATGACCTTATAATAAACTCAAATGCCAATGCACCCAACCGACTTTTTTTTACTATAGTGGGTGCTTTTATATGGTTTACACCTATTTTCATATATTTTCTATATAATTATACCTATTTTGCGTTGAATTTAGTGGGTTCCGGAGCACCCCAAAATACAACATAGGTCCGCCCCTGTATATATATATTATACTCCCTCCGTCTCATGTATATGACACTCTTTCATTTTAGTTCTTCACGAATTATCTATTTTCGTTCAGGGAAGGAGATTGAAAAGTGAAGTTGTCTATTTATTGGATGATTTTTATTTATGTTTTTATCATACATAACATAGTTTCATTTGATATTAGAGCTGGGAGTTTTCGAATCATTATGGTATATGTATGACCGTGAAGTAAACAAGTACCAATTAGTACAATTGAAGGATAAGTCATACAACCCAATCAAAAGCTTACACTATGTTTGTAGATGTCCTGAGATACTGATGAAACATAGGGATCCACCCACCAAGTAACAAGTGACCAGGTCCCTTAACGGACAAACACAGTATTACAACAACAACAACAACATAGTGTTTACGTGGAAACCTCCTTACTCAAGGGAGAAAAAACCACAACCCTTCTCACAGGATTTTCCAACTCTCCACTAACTTCAAGCAACAAAGTGATTACAGATTCAAATAATCACAAATGATTAAACTCTCAATCCTAGACTCTTGTAATAACTCTACTACAAGACTGATGTGGCAACTCTATCATACTCCTTGTCGACTAACTCTAGCCGACAGTCCTAAGTAACTCTACCCAGAAAAGACTTCACCCAAGGTGAAAATAAACTTGACCAAATACAAAGCGACTCGATCAGTTAACTCTAATTGAGGCAACTCAAGCTAAGACTTAGATAAGCTATTGATCTACTATCCTTTATAATTCAGGAGTAGATTTATAATGTAAGAGAAAAGACATAACAATACTTAGTCAACACTCGATCAGGTCCCTTGTTGGTGGAGTATGAGCAGTGTTCTTGTAAAATGACTTTTTGCTTTTGAGAGTAATCGTCATTGCAAAAACTGGGTTTTGTTCCTTGTCAATGTTCCCTTTTATAAGAGAGAATGAAACATAGAACGCATGCCATTGGTAGAGGTTTTCTACCTCTACTGTAATGCCACCAACTCTTTGCAAAAAGTGCAGTCTCTAGACTCCAGCTGTACTCAGTTGTTATCTTCTAAAGTCAACTTCCTATGAGACCAGGTCCCATATATACTGATTTAGCAACCATTCAAGTCCTTTGTGGTATAATTTGTAGATCATTAAAATTCCAGTAATACCATCAAAACTCTAGTAGTACAACAGATGCACATCAGATTGCAAAAAGATGAGAGGTATTTTCTATCTGCATCTGATCACATAGTACACAATTATCATCATCACAATGTATACCTATTCGCATCAACCTCTCTTTAGTAAGTAGTTTCCCTTGCATTGCTAACCACAATAGGAACCTATGCTTAGGTAACATGATCTTGCGCCATATAGTTTAGCACCATTCAGTGTAGGACTTAATCCCATCATAACATTCCTGCCTCTGCTTAAACTTGAATCCTGGTATTCTATGATTTTCACTTACTTTATTGACTGTTAGACTACACCATTGGGTGTAGATTCTCTATCATGCCTTTTTAATTATTTTTTACCAAATCCTATAAGAAGTAATATACATATAGACTAAATGGATTCTACATTATAATGTTTTCAAGAAGAAAGGATATTAAATAGTTGAGTTTAGTGCTATAATATAAACTCAAGCAATGAGTTCATATTATAGCACTAAACTTAACTATTTAATATCCTTTCTTCTCGAAAAAATTATAATGTAGAATCCATTTAGTCTATATGTATATTAATTCTTATAGGATTTTGTAAAAAATAATTAAAAAGGCATGATAGAGAACTATGAGATTTTAATGAAAAGCAGAGGCAAATTTAGAATTTAAATCCTATAAGTTCAACCTTTAAGGTTCGTCGTATTGAACCTATTGTATTGTTGAAACTATTCATCCCTACATACTATAGAGAGAAATTTTAGTAGATTTTTACACCTAAATTTATATTTTGCATTGAATGTACTGAGTGCAGATGAACCCAGGGCCACAAGTTGGTAGCACGACAGTAAAGATGTTCAACCTTGATCAATGGGAGTAGTTCTAGGTTTTGTTGTCTCAAATGAAAGGAATACTTAAATACAATAAAAGTCAGTTTTTCCAAAAGTCGTCTCTTTGAACACAATTCATACATCATTAAGCGACCTGATTAAGTGCTCATTTACTCTTATGGTGTCTTGAGTTGTTTGCATTTTTCACTCATATTGTAAATATTTTAGCTTGTCTAAGTTTTAGTTTGAGTCGCATTGATTATAGGTAATTAATCGAGTCATTTTTAAGTTGGTCAAGTTTAACTTACCGTTTTAGACGTGTTGAGTCTTGGGTAGAGTTATATAGGATCATTGTCAGCTGAGGTGTAGTAGAGTTACTATACTTGTCTTGTAGTAGAGTTGTTGTAAGAGGTAGTGATTATAGGAGCTTGTAATCACTTGGTTGCTTGAAGATTAGTAGAGATTTGGAAAAATCCTGGGAGACAAGTCTTGTTTTTTTCCTCCCTTAAGCAAGGAGGTTTGCACGTAAACATTGTAATTTACACTATTGCATCATTTTTCTTTCGACTGTTATCCTATTGCATCTATGGGCATAGGGACCTGATCCCTATGTACTTGGTGGACTCATACATTTCATCACAACAGCTACCCATTAATTAGAAAATAATGAGATTTGAGCCTTTATTCGTTATGCATTTATGACGACTTGGTGGGAATATACTTAGAGATATGTTGTTGTTGTTACATTTATAATTTGTAGAATTGAAACCTAAAACCTCAATGCTGCATCTAAATGTATTAGCATCCTTAACATTCATCATCAAGACACTGCACTATAACATATGCGCTGTAGTACTGTCATATTTCCTACTTGTATCGATTATTTTTTCTATGTTGATTAACAAATATGCAACAACCATTAAGAATTGGAGAAAGCAAAAACATCAACTAGAAAAAGTTAAAATTCTTAAAATGAACAAGAAGTAACAAAAATTCATCTGTCTTTGTTCATGGCATATATAGCCTACATATATTGTATAACAGCTAATGAATTATGATCTTTCTCAAGTTTATCACCTTCTTAATGCCATGCCAAAGGAAGATCATAAAATTGCAAGATCTTGATTAAACTAGGGAGTTTGCTGCATCGCAGAGCTAGAGCCGGTGAAACCACTTGATAACGATCATCAACAAAGAATCTGATATGAGTTTTCGTTATAATAGAGAACCATTTAATCATCCTTGAAGATCTTATAATTGACAAATATATCATCCAAACAACCATCACATTTTCATATGCTAACAAAAGTTGATATTGGTATCTGGTTCAAAATGCATATTAGGTCGATTTATAAGACTCTAAACTAACTTAGTCGGGCTCACATGCGTTATCAAGATCAATGGCAAATGATTCTAAAAAATAAAAAGCTAACTATTTGAAACCAATAATAATACAACGAACCTGCTTCAGAAGGTTCTGGCACTGAAATCCTAATCTTTTTAAAGGGATGAGAGTTTGGTTCCATCTGCACAGTTTGTTCAAAGTTAATATTATCTCCCTTTCCCTCTTCCTAGAAGGATAATCCTTGTCAGTTATGTCGCAACTTTAAAAAACAAAACTTAAAAAATTATTGTTGTCTCAGAAATCTAAACATATTTTGCCCTCCGACTGTTGAGGCATACTAGGGATCTGCTCCATTGGTTGGCTGTATGACACATGAATATCAAAAAGAGTTAGTGATCGATCTTCTTATTCAATAACTTCAACAACCAAATCGATGACTTACATTATGAAATATCTATGCGATAACTAATTATCTATTCAATTTTACAGTCATAATTGCATTGCATAAAACCAAAGTAGAATAGATAAAACATGAAGTTAAGTGAACAAAATGCAGAAATGTTGCTCCATATTAGCAATAAATGTAACGTTGTTACATAGAATCGGTTACATATGGCACCCCTTGACTCGTATGATCAATCTCAATAAACATTAAATCTGCCCTCACTTCATCCTTAGGTGTCATTAGGTGGAAGGCCGGCTCCACATGAGATATATCGTGTACCTTTAGTTAAACAAAAGAGCGACATTACTATAGAGACTAGAGCCATCAATATGGGCCGGGCCCAACCCAGCATGTAATTTGATGGTATTGGCTTCAGTTTTTGTAGCCTATTTAAGAATAGGGCTTCTTAGTCTGACCCATATAAACTTGTGGCCATTGGGGCTTGAGCAATATGGGTTGGGATAGCCCATGGGCCGGCCCATAAGTCAAGTAAATGCAACTATTTAGATTGTTTATTAGTATTTTTAATTGATTCGAAGGATATCATGTCAAAAGTTATTTAATTTCACTATTAGGAATAGTTTTCAGGGGTGTTGGTGACTTGATTAATAAGTATTAACATTATGTAATATTCTCTGATAATATTTATCTTTATTAATATTCTAAAATTAAATTATAAAATATTATTTTTTAAAAAGTGGGTTGCCCCGTGAGGCCCGCAGCCCATAGAGTAATAGTGTGGACTTGGTGTTTCTGACCCATCATTTTGATGGCCCGGTCCATTAAACTCAAAGCCCGTATGAACTAGCCCGTGTGGACTAGTCCGAATTGGCTGTACCGACCTGCATTGACAGGTCTAATAGAGACGCTACAATATATAAAATTAGGCTTAAATGATTGTATGGTAGGAGAGCTAACCGATGTAGCAGTATTTGGAGAATACGTTGCCACATCAGAAGGAATACAATATCCCACATTGTCAGCAGTCCATGCATCCTGAGAATTTAAAGAAAATCATGTCTTTAGATTAAATAATCGTCGAAAATATGAATTTAACTTGAAAAAGTTTAGTTAACACCTTAACATAGGATCGTTGGGCCTTCTCAGCCTGATAAGTATTGTATATATCATAAAATCCGTCCCAACATTCCATTAAATATCCCTCTGGAGATTCGATAGCTAAAAAAATAAAATCACAGATATTAAATAATTAAAATTAAAAAAAATAGCAATTAATACAATTTTAGAAATATGAAAAACACTTTCTAATAAAATTAACCTCAAATAAGTTCTCTAAAAGCTTCAAAGAATGACATTAATTATCTATCATTCCATCCAATCTATTTATTTGAAAAAGGAACAACTGATAATTGAGGTGTGTTTTAATATATAGAATTTGATGGTTGATGTAGGAAAAGAGAACAACTATAGTTAAAGATGTGAAACTATGATAATTCAGATGTGTTTTTTTTTTACCATTATCTCATCTAAAAATGAAGTCAAAAGAATAAAGTTCTTTAAAATAACGTAGTCATCAAATAAAAGGGTATTCAGATACACGAAGTATGTTGCATTCACCCAAAGTCTGAGAAAGGCCCACTGCCCAAAGGGATTTACAATCTAAGCAATGTATCCTAACCCAAGCATCGATAACTATTTTTACAACTATTCGTGAGTTATAGCTCATTTCTACAACTATCCATGAGTTATAGCTCATACAGAGACAACCTTTAACTATCACTATCGTTCAGATAGGAAAATAAAAAAATTTATTCAAAATGACAATGAAGCAGGACAAGAGTAGGGCGGGCAGTACAAAGGTTAAATAGGACAGGGTAGGGCCATAGGTAAACGGGGCAAGGCGGGACAAAACATTGGGTTGTCTCAAAATTCATTTTAATACATAGATAATAATAGTTCATATACAAAAAAAAACATATATATAATTAAATTAAAAGTGCAAAACTCGTGGAAAAAAAGTGACAATTTAAATGTATCTTTTATTATAAACTCAAAATAAAAATAAAATCAAAGGAATAATATAATTGTTAAAAAAAAAACAATATAATCATCAAATAAAACAGTAGCCTCCACTGTCTTATGTCTAGTATTTAGATAAATTTGACTTTCTTTTGATTTAGAAAAGAAAATTATTGATATGTCTTGTGTCGGGGCAGAGTTAGCATACAAGGAAGAGGTTGACCTACTGTCGAAAATTACTTTATTTATATTTAGTTATAATTATTTTTTGTGTTTATATAATAGATGATGAATCCCGTACACGATTAATTAGTGTGTACACTTTTAAACCCCTTCAATAAAAATTCTGACTCCATCACTAATATTGTGACAATGAAATCTATCAATAGTATAGCATAATCATACTACTCCGATTACTATAATCTAAGCATCCACAACTACTTTCATGATTACACGCAAGTTATAAGTCACACGTAAATAACTTTTAACAATTATTTTAATGAGTTCAAATTTACCATAAATTTAAATAAAATAAACTTACCAACATTTTTGGCATTTACAACATTTGCTTCAATTGCAAATATCTCAGCAGTCTTATGCAACCCCTTTGTAACCAAGTAATTATAGATATACTAGTCCATCCTGAAAATTTTCAATAGAGAGTCATCAATTATTTTATGTTAGGGGTGTGTTTGGTATGAAAATATTTTTTAAAAAAATAAGTTGGTTTCTTGTATGTAATCTTGCGATTGATAAGTAAGTAAAAAATATTTATATATAATTTAGCAAAAAAATATATGTGGAGGCGGGAGGGGGTCGGGATGTAGGGCCTCGGTGGTGGTGGGAGTGGAATGGTCAAGATGTAGGAATTGGGAGTGTTGGGTGGATCCGAGAATACCATAAACATATATAATGTTTTATAAGTTGGTTTCTTGAAGTTTGGTAAGTAAGCAAAAAAGATTATTATCTCAAAAGTAATTTATACTTAATTGAGCAAAAAAATAATATTAGGTGGGAGGATATAATAAGCATACAGTAATGTGACTTATAGAATTTATCTTTCCTATTTCCGTTAAGAAGTTATTGTCTTCTTTTTTTAATGAAGAAAAATTTTTTCAAAAATTTTCTTCAATCAAACATAAGAAAATACAGAAACATTTTTCGAAAAATATTTACCTTTCTACCAAACACATCTTAAAAGGTGAATAGTTTGAATTTTCCCCTATACTATTTCTAATTGGCCAATTGTATCAATGGTTAAACTTTTGTGTCTATTCATGACCTTGGAATTAACAAGTTGTGTTGTATTTACTCTTATCATTAATTAAGCTCTGTGAGAATAACGTTTTTTGGTAGGATGTGTAATAATAATGTAAATATAATATATTAGTAATACTTGCGTTAGTTATATTTATATTTTTTTCTATAGTATTTGATTTAAACTATTAAAAATAATATGGATTGCATAATTTTGTTTAAAAAAAAAATTGTTTACAATGCGTCTTTGGTCATTCTAGACATGAATTATCTTAAATATGATGGAAAGAATGTGGAAAGAATTTTGAGGGATAATTACGTCCTTAATCATTCTAATGCAGTACTACAGTTTGGTGGAGAAACTTTAGGGCATCCTTGGAATAATGCGCCAGGTGTCGTATGCATTAGAATCTATTGTGTTACTAATACCATGGATTTTCATGTATTAGTAATATACACCTTAATATTAATGTAAGTGCATAAGTAATACATAAATTGGTTATGCATAGGATGAAAAAATATATTCATATAAAATATTAGTAATACACAAAGCTAATACATGCATTTCTACCAAACGAAAATGTGTCAAATTATTTGGGAAAAAAGAGTTACTCATATTACTCTTTCAATTTTTGACTAAAAATTAATTCCTTTATTTTGATTTATTTGTTGGACTTTGACTTGACACGAGGTTTTAAAAAGTAAAGAAGAAATTTAAATTTTATAATTTAAAAAATAATAGGATTTACCAAAATAATCTTTAATTTTGTTTGTGAACATGTTATGTAAAAAGTTGAAATTAATAACTAATTTATAAAGAAATATTTTTTTAAGAAAATGGATTAAAAAAACAAATTAAAAAAGGGAGTAATATGAAAAGTTCCTCAATAAATGACTTTTTCCACTTTATTAATATTAAGTATTTAATAATCATGATAAATGAAATTAAAAGTATTTGAAGTTCTATTTCATATGAACAAAATATACTAAACAGAAATGAAGAACAATTTTGAGTTTTGACTGATTGATTTATATGAAGCACGTTAAAAAAAGATTACCTCCTTATAAGACAAACATGAAATAATTCTTTTTTCAAATCTCTTATTTGTTATAAAGGAGAGCCTATTAAGAACATATAAACGAATAAAAAATCCAGTCACTCACAAACATTTACAAGTTTTAATCCAATACATTTGTTGACCAAAACTATGATTTAATCCATTTAAATGTAGCTCAATCATTTTCTTTAAAAAACACCTCACTGAAAAATCATTTTCTTTTATTCTATTCTCATTTTATCATATTACTTGTTTCAATCAAAATTTATATTGTACCCCACTCTTACAACTTAGGAAACTTATCAAACCCCATAAAAAAATGTCTTCAAAAATATATGTTCCAAGATAAAGCGTGGTTTACATAAATTTCTTTGGTTAAGACAAAATATTCAAATCTAAAATAATGAGAACATTAAAGGAGAAAAAAATACATATCATAAAAGAGTAGTAAATTAGAGTTAAGAAAAAAAAAACTAAAGTTATACGAACATAAAAAATAGAAAACAATATCAAAAAAATTAACTAGGATAAATGTTTTCATTGAGAAACTCACATCATTTGTGCATTCCATGATTCCATAATTTCTAGAATAAGTCTCCCTTCAAAAATAAATTAAAATAAAATAAAATAAGATAACGATGAATGAAGAAAGTAAAAAAGGAGAGTGATAATTTGTACAAAAGTTAATTGTCTGCAAAACATAAATAGAAAAGAGAACGCAAATAAACAGAAAATTAAGTTGACTGAAAATAAAGATAGAAAAGAGAGAGAAGATTACAATTAAAATTTTCTTTAAAAATCAAAGAATTTCATTTACTAGTCAACTAATTCACATTACACTTTATTTTTCTTACAAAATTTTCATTTTATACTTTCTGTACAATGTAAAAACAGTCTATTTGCTTTTGTATATTTGATCCATAAAGCCATAGCAGACTTTTAATCAATAAAAAGATCTTGCATAAATTTATATAACTAACCTCAATATCATACAAAATTAACACGAATTAGCAACAGATAATTTTTGTGAAAACAATAAAATCCCATTGTTAATCTTATTTAATGATGAATTAATGGTAGTTATGCTAGCTATATGCTATTTAATAGAAAATAAGTGAGGATTTGTGTAAGTAATTTTTAATTTTTGTATTTATCATTTTTATTTAGTGTAGCATTCGTTTGGGATTGATGCAAAGGACATGACCCTAGATAGGAAGTGTGGAGGTCGCGGATAAAGGTAGAAGACTAATTCGTGTGTGGGTTGTAACTAGTAGTTAGGGTGCTCTGGTGTAGCTAGGTTAGTAATCCTAGGACTGTGTCCATTGGTAGGAGCCGCTAGTGTATGTTACTACTAGGGGTGTCCTTTCCTATTTCTTATTCCCTATTTTTTACTTTCGTATTGCGCTTATTTTTGTCTCTCTTATCTCTATTTTTTTATTTCTCATTTCTTATTTCGGTTATGCCATCCATTCCGTTTCATGTATTACTATGACCTTGTTAACTATTCTTTATCTTGAGTCAGGGGTCTATCAGAAATAACCTCTCTACTAATTCGGAGGTAGCGGTATGGACTGCGTACATTTTACCCTCACCAGACCCCACTTGATGAGAATACACTAAGTTTGTTGTTATTGAAGCAAAAGAGAACGGATGAAGTAATTCATGTAATTAAAGAGGAACAAGGCAATAAATATATTTTTGACCAAACATAAATTTAGTTTGCCAAAAGACAAAATTTTTTAAACACCTCACTTTAAAAAAATGTGCATCTACTAAGTAAGACTTTTGTACATTTGGATAATCACCTAATTAATTTGTACAAATCCCCATAAACTAACAGTTAATGCTTAATCACCTATCCTTAACACTTCTTTAAATTTACATTTTAACTTATTCTATCTACCTCATTTTTTAAAATATAATTTTAAATATTGAAAGTGCCATTCACACCCTTCTTACTACTCCTATTATTAATAATTGTAATTTTGAAAGAACATATAGCGAGTGAAAGGAAATAGAAAAAGTAATTGTAAAATGGTGAAACTATAAACCTTCATAACTTTGCGCTCGAATATTCGTTTGAGTCAATTTTTTTTTTAAACTGAGTATTTTTTCAAGATCTATGTGGACTATGGTAGTTTGGTCGAGTCAATATTCTAAAAAAATACTTCTACCCCACTCAATTGGCACTTTTCCCCAATTCGGTATGTAATTTTAATTATTTAACCAAAACAGTGATAAAAAGTAAACAATTCAAAGATGAAAAATAGCATGGCGTGCTATTTGGGACCAAATTGGTGTGCTATATCCCACAGTTCTGAGGTGGACCCGAGGTGCCATGGGCCGAAAATAGACCTGGGTATGCCAGGGAGGCTGGGGAATGTCTTAGTGTTGCTTGTTTGGATGGGCGGGGCTATTTAGCTAGTCAAATGAGAGAAATGGTGCGAACGAGGCTATTTAGGGCCAAATCGATGTGCTACAGCCCTCGGTTCCTGGGGTGAGCCCGGGGTCCGGTGGTGCCGTAGGTCAATGTGTTATAGCCCACCATTCCGGGGGTGGACCCGGGGTCCAAGGGTTTCGTGGGTCAAAAATCTACCTAGGCATGCTAGGAAAGCTGGGAAACATCTTAGTGTTGCTCGTTGCATGGGAGAGGCTATTTGGTTGGTCAAACGGGCTAAATGGTGCAAGCGGGGCATTTTGGAGCCAAATCGATGTGCTATAATAGCCCACAGTTTTGGGGGTGAGCCCGGGGTTCGGGGGTGCTGTGGGCCAAAAATCAACCTGGGCATCTCTGGGAGTCTGGGGAGCATCTTAGTGTTGTCCCTTTGTGTGGGCGGGACTATTTGGTTGGTCAAATAGGCGAAACGGTATTAACGGGGCATTTTAGGACCAAATCAATATGCTATAGCCCACGGTTCCAAGGATGGGCCCGAGGTCCGCGAGTGTCGTGGGCCAAAAATTGACCTGGGCATGATAGGGATACTGGGAAGCATCCTAGTGTTGCCCATTTGTGCGGGCGGGGAAATTTAGTTAGTCAAACGGGAAAAACGGCGCGAACGGGGATTTTTGGGGCTAAATCGGTGTGCTATAGCCCACGGTTCTAGGGGTGAGCCCGGAGTCCGAGGTGTCGTGGGCTAAAAATTGACATAGGCATGACAGGAAGGCTGGTGAGCATCCTAGTATTTCTCGTTTGCATGGGCGGGGCCATTTGGTTTTTCAAATAGGCAAAACTGCGAGAACGGGGTATTTTGGGGCTAAATCGTTGTGCTATATCCTACGATTTTTGATTTGGGCTCAGGGTTCGGGGGTGTTATGGGATGAAAATTGACCTAGCCATGCCAGGGAGGCTAGGGAGTGTCCTAATATTGCCCGTTTATGTGGGTGAGGCCATTTGGTTGGAAAAATAGGTGAAATTATATGAACAGGGCCTTTTCTGGCCAAATTAGTGTGCTATACCCCACGGTTCTAGGGGTGGGCCTAGGGTCCGAGGGTACTGTGGGACGAAAATAGACATGGGCATGCCAGGGAGGCTGGGGAGCATTCTAGTGTTGCCCGTTTTTGTGGGTGGGGCCATTTGGTTGGTCAAATATGGTAAACGGTGCGAACAGGGCATTTTGGAACCAAATCGGTGTTCTATAGTTCACGATTTTGGGAGTGGGCTCCGTGTCCAATGTATTGTGGGCCAAAAATTGACCTGGGCATAATACAGAGGTTGGGGAGCATCCTAGTGATGCCCGTTTGTTAGGAAGGGGCCATTTTGTTGGTCAAATAGGAGAAACAACGCGAACGGGGCAATTTGAAGAAACATCGGTGTACTATAGCCCATGGTTCTGGGGGTGGACCAGGGGTCTGGGGGGTGTCGTGTGTCAAAAATTGACCTGGGTATGCCGGGTAGGTTGGGGAGCATTTTTGTATTTCCTGTTTGTATGGGCGGGGCCATTTGGTTGGTCAAACAAGCAAAACGGCACAAACGGGGAATTTTAAGGCTGAATAGGTGTGCTATAACTACGGCTCCAAGGGTGGGCCCGGGAGTGCCGTGGGTCAAAAATTAACCTCGGCGTGACAAGGAGGCTAAGGAGCATCCTAGTGTTTCCCGTTTGTGTGGGCGGGGCCATGTGGTTGGTTAAAAAGGCTAACTGGCGTGAACTGGGCATTTTAGGGACAAATCGGTGTGCAATAGCCCATGGTTTCGGGGGTGGGCCAGGGGTCCGGGGTGTCATGGGCCAAAAATTGATTTGGGCATGCCAGGGAGGATGGGAAGCATCCTAGCATTGGTTGTTTGTGTGGGCGGAGCCATTTGTTTGGGAGAACGGCATGAACAGGGCATTTTGGACCAAAATCGATGTGAAATAGCCCCTATTTCTGGGGATGGGTCCGGGGTCTGGGGGTGCCGTAGGACAAAAGTCAACCAGGGCATGCCAGGGAGGCTGGGGAGCATCTTAGTATTTCCCTTTTATGTGGGAGGGGCCATTTGATTGGTCAAATACGTGAAACGACGCGAACAGGGCATTTTGAGGCCAAATTGGTGCGCTATAGCCCACGGTTTTGGGGGTGGGGTCAGGGTTCGGGGGTACCGTGGACCGAAAATTGACTTAGATGTACTAGGGAGGCTTGCGAGCATTCTAGGATTGCCCGTTTGTATGGGCGGGGCCATTTGGTTGGTCAAACGGGCGAAACGGTGCGAACACTGCATTTTGGGGCCAAATCGAACTGCTATAACCCACGATTCCGGGGGTGGGCTCGGGGTACAGGGGTGTCGTAGGCCAAAAATGAACCTGGGTGTGCCATGGAGGCTAGGGAGCATCCTAGTATTGCTTGTTTTTGTGGGTGGGGAAATTTTATTGGTGTAACAGATGAAATAACGTGAATAGGGTATTTTGGGGCAAAATTGGTGTGCTATAGCCCATGGTTCCGAGGGTGGGCTCGAGGTTCGGGGGTACCGTGGGCTAAAAATCAACCAAGGCGTGCCAGGGAGGCTGGAGAGCATCTTAATATTTCCCGATTGCATGAGCGGGGCAATATGGTTGGTCAAACGGATGAAATGCTGTGAGCGAGACAGTTTGGAGCCAAATCAATGTGTTATAGCCCATGGTTCCAAGGGTGAGCTTGGGGTTTGGGGTTAAGGATGGATGAAAATTGACATCGGCATATTGGTGAGGCTAGGTAGTGTCTTAGTGTTGCCCGTTTGTATAGACGAGGCCATTTGGTTGGTCAAACAGGCGAAACGGCATGAACGGGGCCTTTTGTGGACAAATCGATGTTCTATAGGCTACGGTTCCAGGGATGGGCTTGTTGTCTGCGAGTTCCATGGGCCAAAAATCAAACTGAGCATACTAGGGAGGATGGGAAGTATCCTAGTGTTTCCCGTTTGTCTAGGTGGGGACATTTGGTTGGTCAAACGGGTGAAACGGCGTGAACAAGGCATTTTGGGGCCAAATCGGTGTATTATAGCCCACGGTTCCGGGGGTGTCGTGGGCCAAAAATTATCCTGGCCATGATAGGGAGGTTGGAACGAATCCTAGTATTTCCTGTTTTCTTGGGCGGGGCCATTTGGTTTGTCAAACGGGCGAAACGACGCGAACGGGGTATTTTTAGGCTAAATCGATGTTCTATAGCCTACGGTTTTGGATGTGGGCTTGAGATTCGAGGGTGTCATGCAATGAAAATAAACTTGGGCATGCTAGGGAGGCTTGGGAGCATCCTAGTGTTACCCGTTTGTGTGGACGGAGCCATTTGTCTAGTAAAATGGGTGAAATGGCAAGAACATGGCATTTTGGGACCAAAACGGTCTGCTATAGCCCATGGTTTTGGGGGTGGGCCTAGTGTCTGGGGGTGCCGTGGGCTGAAAATTGACCTGGCCATGCCATGGAGATTGGGGAGCATCCTAGTATTGCCCGTTTTGGTTGGCGGGGCCATTTGGGTGATAAAACAGGGCAAACAGCATGAACTAGGCATTTTGGGACCAAATTGGTGTGCTATAGTTTATGGTTCTGGGAGTAGGCCCGGGGTCCAGTGATTCTTGGGCTAAAAATCGACCTAGGCATGCTTCGGAGGCTGGGGAGAGTCCTAGTATTGCTCGCTTGTGTGGACGGGGACATATTGTTGGTCAAACAAGAGAAACAACGTGAACGGGTCTATTTAAGGCAAAGTCAATGTGCTATAGGCCACGATTTCGGGGGTGGACCGAGGGTCTAGGGTTGCTGTGGATCAAAAATTGACCTGGGTATGTCGGGGAGGATGGGGATCGTCCTAGTATTTCCCGTTTGTGTGGGTGGGGCCATTTGGTTGTCAAACAGGTGAAAAGGCATGAACAAGGCATTTTGGGGCTAAATCGGTGTGCTATAGCTACGATTCCAGGGGTGAACCCAGGGTTCGGGGGTGCCATGGGTCGACAATTAATCTGGGCATGACAAAGAGGCTGAGGAGCATCCTAGTGTTTCCCATTTGTATGGGTGGGGATATGTGGTTGGTCAAATAAGGGAAACGACGTAAATAGGACATTTTGGGGCCAAATTAGTGTGCTATAACCCACAGTTTTGGGGGTGAGCCAGGGGTCCGGGGGTGACGTGGGCCAAAAATTGATATGAGCATGACAGGGAGGCTGGGGAGCACCCTAGTGTTGCCTATTTATGTGGTTGGGGCCATTATGTTGGTAAATCGACTTGAACCGGCTATTTTGAGGCCAAATTGATATGAAATAGCCCCTGGTTCTGGGGGTGGGCTTGGGGTCCGGGGGTGCCGTGGGACAAAAATCAACCTAGGCTGTCCAGGTAGGTTGGGGACATCCTATTGTTTCTCGTTTGTATGGGCGGGGCCATTTGGTTGGTCAAATGGGTGAAACGATGCGAATGGGGCATTTGGAGGCCAAATTGGTGTGCTATAGCCCACGGTTCCGAAGGGTTAGCTTGGGGTCCGGAGGTGCCGTGGACCTAAAATTGACCTAGACGTGCCAGAGAGGCTTATGAGTGTTCTAGTGTTGCCCATTTCTGTGGGTGGGACATTTGGCTGGTCAAACAGGCAGAATAGTACAAATGGGGAATTTCGGGGATAAATTAGTATGCTACAACTATGGCTCCAAGGGTGGGTCCAGGAGTGTCGTGGGGCAAAAATTGACCTCGACATGACAAGGAGGCTGAGAAGCATCCTAGTGTTTCCCGTTTGTATGGGCGGGGCCATGTGATTGGTCAAATGGGCAAAATAGCATGAAATGGGCATTTTATGTGCAATAGCCCACAGTTCCGGGGGTGGGCTAGGGGTCCGGTTTTCCATGGGCCAAAAATTGATCTGGGCATTCCAGGGAGGCTAGGGAGCATCCTAGTGTTGCCTGTTTGTGTGGGCGGAGCCATTTGGTTTGGAAAACAGTACGAACAGGGTATTTTAGACTAAAATAGATGTGAAATAGCCCCCGATTCCATAGATGGGTCTGGGGTCTGGGGGTGCCGTGGGACAAAAATCAACCTGGGAGTGGCAGGGAGGCTGGGGAGCATCCCAGCATTTCTCATTTATGTGGGAGGGGTCATTTGATTGGTCAAATACGTGAAACGACGCGAACAGGGCATTTTGAGGCCAAATTGGAGTGTTATAGCCCATGGTTCTGGGGGTGGGCTAGGGGTTCGGGGGTACCATGGACCGAAAATTGACTTGGATATACTAGAGAGGATTGGGAGCATTGTAGTATTTCTCATTTATATGGGAGGGGCCATTTGGTTGGTCAAACGGGTAAATGGTGCGAACACTGCATTTTGGGGCAAAATCGAAGTGCTATAACCCACGATTCCAGGGGTGGGTTCGGGGTACAGGGGTGTCGTAGGCCAAAAATAAACCTGAGTGTGCCATGGAGGCTAGGAAACATCCTAGTGTTGCTAGTTTTTGTGGTCGGGGTCATTTGATTGGTCTAACAGATGAAATGGCGCGAACAGGGTATTTTGGGGCTAAATTTGTGTGCTATAGCCCACAGTTCCAAGGGTGGGCCCGAGGTTTGGGGGTACCGCCGGTCTAAAATCAACCAAGGCATGCCAGGAAGGATGGAAAGCATCTTAATATTTCCCATTTGTATGAGCGGGGCCATGTTGTTGGTCAAACGGACGAAACGCTGCGAGCGGGGCAGCTTGGAGCCAAATCGATATGTTATAGCCCATGGTTCCAAGGGTGAACCTGGGCTTTGGGGGTGGTTAGGGCCGAAAATTGACATCGGCATATCAGGGAGGCAAGTTAGTGTCTTAGTGTTGCCCATTTATGGGGGCGAGGCCATTTGGTTGGTCAAACAGGCGAAACGGCGCAAACGGGGCCTTTTGTTGCCAAATCGGTGTGCTATAGGCTACGGTTCCAGGGATGGGCGCGATGTCCATGAGTGCCCTGGGCCAAAAATCAAACTGAGAGTGCCAGGAAGGCTGGGAAGCATCCTAGTATTTCCCGTTTGTCTGGGTGGGGACATTTGATTGGTCAAACGGGTGAAACGGCGTGAACGAGGCATTTTGGGGCCAAATCGGTGTGCTATAGCCTAAGGTTCCGGGTGTGTCGTGGGCCAAAAAATCATCCTAGGCTTGATAGGGAGGTTGGCAAGCATCCTAGTATTTCCCGTTTGCATGGGTGGGGTCATTTCATTTGTCAAATGGGCGAAACGACGCGAACAGGGTATTTTTAGGCCAAATTGATGTTCTATAGCCTACAGTTTTGGATGTGGGCTCGAGGTTTGGGGGTGTCGTGTGACAAAAATCAACCTGGGCATACCAGGGAGGCTTGGGAGCATCCTAGTGTTGCCCGTTTGTGTGGGCGGGGCCATTTGGCTGGTAAAATGGGTGAAATGGCAAGAACAGGGCATTTTGGGATCAAATCGGTGTGCTATAGTATAGCCCACGGTTTTGGGGGTGGGCCTAGTGTCTGTGGGTACCGTTGGCTGAAAATTGACCTAGCAATGCCATGGAGGTTGGGGACCATCCTATTATTGGCTGTTTGTGTGGGCGGGGCCATTTAGGTGATCAAACAAGGAAAAAGGCGAGAAGTGGGCATTTTGGGACCAAATCGATGTGCTATAGTTTATGGTTTTGGGGGTAGGTCCGGGGTCCAGTGATTCGTGGCCTAAAAATTAACCTAGGCATTCCACGGAGGTTGGGGAGAGTCCTAGTGTTGCTTTTTTGTGTAGATAGGGACATCTTATTTGTTAAATGGGAGAAACAGCATGAACCGGGCTATTTAAGGCAACATCAGTGTGCCATAGGCCATGGTTCCAGGGATAGACCGGGGGTCTGGGGGTGCTGTGGACCAAAATTTGACCTGGGCATGCCGGGGAGGATGGAGAGCATCCTAGTACTGCGCGTTTGTGTGGGCGTGGCCATTTGGTTGGTCAAACAGGTGAAAAGGCATGAACAGGGTATTTTGGGGCTAAATTGGTGTGCTATAGCTACGATTCCAGGGGTGAGCCCAGGGTTCGGGGGTGCCATGGGCCAAAAATTGACCTGGGCATGACAAAGAGGCTGAGGAACATCCTAGTATTTCCCATTTGTATGGGCGGGGCCATTTGGTTGATCAAACGGGGGAAACGACGCAAATGGGACACTTTGGGGCCAAATCAGTGTGCTATAGCCCACGGTTTTGGGGGTGAGCCTGGGGTGACGTGGACCAAAAGTTGATTTGAGCATGAAAAGGAGGCTGGGGAGCATCCTAGTGATGCCAGTTTATGTAGGCGGGGCCACTAGGTTGGTAAAACGGCTTGAACGGGCTATTTCGGGGCCAAATTGATATAAAATAGCCCTCGGTTTCGGGGGTGGGCCTTGGGTCCGGGGGTGCCGTGGGACAAAAATCAACCTAGGCATTCCAGGTAGGCTGGGGAGCATCCTAGTGTTTCCAGTTTGTGTGAGCGGGGCCATTTGGTTGGTCAAATGGGCAAAACGATGCGAATGGGGCATTTTTAGGCCAAATCGGTGTGCTATAGCCCACGGTTCCGGGGGATTGGCCCGTGGTCCGGAGGTGATGTGGACCAAAAATTGACCTAGACATGCTAGAGAGGCTTGGGAGCATTCTTGTGTTACCCATTTCTATGGGTGGGACATTTGGTTGGTCAAATGGGCTAAACAGTGTGAACAGGGTATTTTGGGACAAAATCGATGTGCTATAGCCTACGGTTTCGGGGGTGAGCCCGGGGTTTCGGGGTGCTGTGGACTGAAAATTGACCTGGGCATGTCGAAGAGGATGGGGAGCATCTTATTATTCCTCGTTTGTGTAGGCGGGGCCATTTGGTTGGTCAAACAGGCGAAACAGTGCGAATGGAGCCTTTTAGGGCCAAATTGGTATGCTATAGCCGACGGTTCCAGGGATGGGCCTGAAGTCCGAGGGTACCGTCGGCCTAAAATAAACCTGGGTATGCCAGGGAGGCTGGGAAGTGTCCTAGCTTTGCTCGTTCGTGTTCGTGGGGACATTTGGTTGAAATGACGCGAACAGGGCATTTTGCGGCCAAATTGGAGTGCTATAGCCCACGGTTCTGGGGATAGGCTCGGGGTTCGGGGGTACCATGTACGAAAAATTGACTTGGATGTCCTAGAGGGGATTGGGAGCGTTCTAGTATTTCTCATTTATGTGGGAGGGTCCATTTGGTTGGTAAAACGGGCAAATGGTGCGAACACTGCATTTTTGGGCCAAATCGAAGTGCTATAACCCACGATTCCAGGGGTGGGCTCGGGGTACAGGGGTGTCATAGGACAATAATAAACCTGGGTGTGCCATGTAGGCTAGGGAGCATCCTAGTGTTGCTTGTTTTTGTGGGCAGGTCCATTTGATTGGTCTAACTGATAAAATGGAGCGAACAGGGTCTTTTGCGGCTAAATTGGTGTGCTATAGCCCACGGTTCCGAGGGTGGGCTCGAGTTTTGGAGGTACCGCTGGTCGAAAATCAACCAAGGCATGCCAGGAAGGCTTAAGAGTATCTTAATATTTCCCGTTTGCATGAGCGGGGCCATGTGGTTGGTCAAATGGACGAAACGCTACGAGCGGGGAAGTTTAGAGCCAAATCGATGTGTTATAGCCCATAGTTCCAAGGGTGAACACGGGGTTTGGGGGTGCTTTGGGCCAGCTGAAAATTGACATCGGCATATCGGGGAGGCTAGGTAGTGTCTTAGTGTTGCCCATTTGTGGAGGCGAGGCTATTTCGTTGGTCAAACAGGTGAAACGGTGCGAACTGGGCCTTTTGTGGTCAAATTGGTGTGCAATAGGCTACGGTTCCAGGGATGGGCTCGATGTCCATGAGTGCTATGGGCCAAAAATCAAACTGAGCATGCCAGAAAGGCTGGGAAGCATCCAAGTGTTTCCCGTTTGTCTGGTGGGGACATTTGGTTGGTCAAATGGGTGAAATGGAATGAACGATGAATTTTAGGGCCAAATCGATGTGCTATAGCCCAAGGTTCCGGGTGTGTCGTGGGCCAAAAATTATCCTGGGCATGATAAGGAGGTTGGGAAGCATCCTAGTATTTCCCGTTTGTGTGGGCGGGGTCATTTGGTTTGTCAAATAGGCAAAACAACGTGAACAAGGTATTTTTTGGCCAAATCGATGTTCTATAGCCTACGGTTTTGGATCTGGGCTCGAGGTTTGGGGGTGTCGTGCGACAAAAATCAACCTGGGCATGCCAGGGAGGCTTGGGAGTATCCTAGTGTTGCCCATTTGTGTGGGCGGGGCCATTTGGTTGGTAAAATGGGTGAAATGGCAAGAAAAGGGTATTTTGGGACCAAATCGGTGTGCTATAGTATAGCCCACGGTTTTGGGGGTGGGCCTAGTCTCTGTGGGTGCCGTTGGCTTAAAATTGACCTAGCAATGCCATGGAGGTTGGAGAGCATCCTAGTATTTCCCGTTTGTATGGGCGGGGCCATTTGGGTGAGCAAACAAGGCAAACAACGCAAAGTGGGCATTTTGGGACCAAATCAATGTGCTATAGTTTATGGTTTCGGGGGTAGGTCCGGGGTCCAGTGATTCCTGGCCTAAAAATTGACCTAGGCATTTTATGGAGGTTGGGGAGAGTCCTAGTGTTGCTTGTTTGTGTGGATGGGGATATATTGTTAGTCAAATGGGAGAAACAGCATGAACGGGGCTATTTAAGGCAACATCAGTGTGCCATAGGCCATGGTTCCGGGGGTAGACCGGGGGTTTGGGGGTGCTGTGGATCAAAAATTGACCTGGGCATGGCGGGGACGATGGAGAGCGTCCTAGTATTGTGGGCGGGTCCATTTGGTTGGTCAAACAGGCGAAAAGGGATGAACAGGGCATTTTGGGGCTAAATTGGTGTGCTATAGCTACGATTCCAGGGGTGAGCCCAGGTTTCGAGGGTGCCATGGGCCAAAAATTGACCTGGGCATGACAAAGAGGCTGAGGAGCATCCTAGTGTTTCCCATTTGTATGGGTAGGGCCGTTTGGTTGGTCAAACGGGGGAAATGACGCGAATGAGACACTTTGGGGCCAAATCAGCGTGCTATAGCCCACAGTTTTGGGGGTGAGCCAAGGGTCCGGGGGTGACGTGGACCAAAAGTTGATCTGAGCATGACTGGGAGGCTGGGGAGCATCATAGTGATGCCCGTTTATGTAAGCGGGGCCATAAGGTTGGTAAAACGGCTTGAACCAACTATTTTAGGACCAAATTGATATGAAATAGCCCCCGGTTCCGGGGGTAGGCCTTGGGTCCAGGGGTGCCGTGGGACGAAAATCAACCTAGGCATTCCAGGTAGGCTGGGAAGTATCCTAGTGTTTCCCATTTGTGTGAACGGGGCCATTTGTTGGTCAAATGGGCAAAACGATGCGAATGGGGCATTTGGAGGCCAAATCGGTGTGCTATAGCCCACAATTTCGGGGGGTTGGCTTGGGGTCCGGAGGTTCCGTGGACCAAAAATTGACCTGGACATGTCAGAAAGGCTTGGGAGCGTTCTTGTGTTACCTATTTTTGTGGGTGGGACATTTGGTTGGTCAAATGGGCAAAACAGTGTGAAGAAGGCATTTTCGGGCAAAATCAATGTGCTATGGCCTACGGTTTTGGGGGTGAGCCCGGGATTTCGGGGTGCTGTGGACTGAAAATTTACCTGGGCATGTCGAGGAGAGTGGGGAGCATCTTATTATTTCTCGTTTTTGTAGGCGGGGCCATTTGGTTGGTCAAACAGGCGAAATGGTGCGAACGAAGCCTTTTGGGGCCAAATTGGTATGCTATAGCCGACGGTTCCAGGGATGGGCCTAAGGTCCGAGGGTACCGTCGGCCGAAAATAAACCTGGGTATGCCAGAGAGGCTGGGAAGTGTCCTAACTTTCCCGTTTGTGTTGGTGGGGGCATTTGCTTGGTAAGATGGGTGAAATGACGTGAACTGGGCATTTTAGGGCCAAATCGGTGTGCTATAGCCCACGGTTCTGGGGGCGTCGTAGGCCGAAAATCAACTTGGGCGTGACAGGGAGGTTGGGGAGCTTCCTAATATTGCCTATTTCTATGGACGAGGCCATTTGGTTGGTCAAACGGGGGAAACGACACGAACGGGGTATTTTTGGGCCAAATTGATGTGCTATAGCCCATGGTTTTGGATGTGGACCCGAGGTTCAGGGGTGTCATTGGACAAAAATTGACCTGGGTATGACAGGGAAGCTAGGGAGCGTCTTTGTGTTGCTCGTTTATGTGGGCGAAGCCATTTTGCTGGTAAATTAGGTGAAATGGCATGAACAGGGCATTTTGGGGCCAAATTGGTGTGCTATAGCCCACAGTTTCGGGGGAAGGCCTAGTTTTCGGAGGTGTCATGGTTCGAAAATTGACCTGGGCATGCCAGGAAGGTTGGGGAGGGTCCTAGTGTTGCCCGTTAGTGTGGGCGGGGCTATAAGGATGGTCAAACGGAGCAAATGGCATGAATGGGCCATTTTGGGACGAAGTCGGTGTTCTATAGTTTATAGTTCTGGGTGTGGGCCCGGGGTCCAGTGTGCCGTCGACCAAAAATTGACCTAGGCGTGCTATGAAGGCTGGGGAGCGTCCTAGTTTTCCCCGCTTGTGTAAATGAGGACATTTTATTGGGTAAACGGGAGAAATAGCACCCACGGGGCAATTTGAGGCATTATCGGTGTATTATAGCCTACGGTTTTGGGGGTGGACTGGGGGTCTAGGGGTTTCATTGGTCATAAATTGAGCTGGGCATGCCGTAGAGGATGGGGAGCGTCTTAGTACTTCCATTTTATGTGGTCGGGGCTCTTTGGTTGATCAAACAGGCGAAATGGCATAAACATAGCATTTTGGGGCTAAATTGGTGTGCTATAGCTACGATTCAAGGGGTGGGCTCAGGGTTCGGGGGTGCCATGTGCCGAAAATTGACCTGGGCATGACAAAGAGGCTGAGAAACAACCTAGTGTTTCTCATGTGTGTGGGCAGGGCCATATGGTTGGTAAAATAGGTGAAATAGCACGAACGGGACATTTTAGGGCCAAATCGGTGTGCTATATAGCCCACGGTTCTGGGGGTGAGCCAAGGGTCCGGGGGTGATGTGGGCCAAAAATCGATCTGGGAGTGCTAGAGAGGCTGGGAAGCATCTTAGTGTTTCCCGTTTGTGTGGGCATGGCCATTTATTTAGTAAAAGGACATGAATGAGGCATTTTAGGTATAAATCAGTGTGAAATAGCCCCCAGTTTCGGGGGTGGGCTCGGGGTCCGGGGGTGTCGTGGGACAAAAATCAACCTGGGTGTGACAGGGAGGCTGGAGAGCATCCTAATGTTTCCCGTTTGTGTGGGAGAGGCCATTTGGTTGGTCAAATGGGTGAAACGACACGAATGGGGCATTTTATGGCTAAATCAGTGTGCTATAGCCCATGGTTCTAGGGGTGGGCCCGGGTTCCAGCGGTGCCTTGGATTGAAAACTGACCTGCACGAGCCATAGAGTCTTGAGGGCATTGTAGTGTTGCCCATTTATATGGGTGGGGCCATTTGGTTGTTTAAACGGGTGAAACAGTGCGAACAGAGCATTTTGGGGCCAAATTGGTGTGCTATAGCCAGCAATTCGGGGGTGGGCACAGGGTACGGGGGTGCCTTAGGCCAAAAATCAACCTAGGTGTGCCATGGATGCTAGGGAGCATCCTACTATCGCGTGTTTATGTGGGCGGGGCTCTTTGGTTTCTCTAACGGGTGAAAGGGTGCGGACAGGGTATTTTGGGGCTAAATCGGTGTCGTATGGCCCACGATTTTGGGGGTGGCCTCGAGGTTGCGAGGTTCCATGGGCCAAAAATTGATTTGGGCATGCCAAGAAGGCTGGGGAGCATCCTAGGATAACCTGTTTAAGTTGGCGGGGCCATTTGGTTGGTCCAACAGGCGAAACGGCATGAACGGAGAATTTTGGGGCTAAATCGGTGTGCCATGCTATGGTTCTAGGGCTGGGCTCGGGGTTCGGGGTTCCACGGGCCAAAAATTGACTTGGGCATGACGAAGAGGCTGAAGAGCATCCTAGTGTTTCCCGTTTGTGTGGGTGGGGCCACATGTTTTGTCAAACGGGAGAACTGGCATGAACGGGACATTTTATGGCCAAATCGGTGTGCTATAGCCCACGGTTCCGGGGGTAAGCCAGGGGTTCGAGGGTGTTGTGGGCCAAAAATTGGTCTGGGCGTGCGAAAGATGCTGGGGAGCATCCTAGTGTTGCCCGTTTGTGTGGACAGGGCTATTTTGTTGGTAAAACGGCTTGATCAAGGCATTTTGGGCCCAAATTAGTGTGAAATAGCCCCTGATTCCGGTGGTGGGCTCGGGGTCTGAGGTTACCATGGGATAAAAATTATTCTAAGCGTGCCAGGTAGGCTGGGGAGCATCCTAGTTTTTCCCATTTGTGTTTGGGGCTATTTTGTTGGTCAAATAGGAGAAACGATGCGAATGGGGTGTTTTGAGGCCAAATCGGTGTGCTATAGTCCATGCTTTTGGGGGTGGGCCTAGGGTCCAGGTATGTTGTGGACCAAAAATTGACCTAGATATTCTAGATAGGCTTCGGAGCATTCTATTATTGCCCATTTATGTGTGTGGGGCCTTTTGGTTCTTCAAACGGGCAAAGCAGTACGAATAGGGAATTTTGGGGCCTAATCGGTGTGCTATAGCCCACAATTCTGGGGGTGGACCCAGGGTACGGGGGTGTCGTAGGCTGAAAATTGACCTAGGACTGCCATGGAGGCTAGGGAGGGCCCTAGTGTTGTCTTTTTATATGGGCGGGGCCATTTGGTTTCTCAAACGAGTGAAATGGCAGGGACAGGGTATTTTGGGGCTAAATTTGTGTGTTGTAGCCTACGGTTTCAGGGGTGGGCCCGAGGTCCAGAGGTTCCATGGGCCTAAGATCAATTTTGTCATGCCATAGAGGCTGGGGAGCGTCCTAGTATTACCCATTTGAGTGGGTGGAGACATTTGGTTGGCCAAAAGGCGAAACAGCACGAATAGGGCATTTTGGAGCCAAATTGATATGGTATTGCCTATGGTTCTGGGGGTAGGCCTGGGGTTCGGGGGAGCCATGGGCTAAAAATCGACCTAGGCATGTCAGGGAGGCTGGGAAGCTTCCTAGTGTTGCTCGTTTGTGTTGGTTCGGCCATTTGGTTGGTCAAACATGCAGAACGACGCGAACAAGGCGTTTTGTAGCCAAATTGGTGTGCTATAGACGACGGTTCCAGGGGTGGGCCCAGGTTCTGGGGTGCCGTGGGCTGAAAATTGACCTAGGCATTCTAAGAAGGATAAGGAGCATCCTAGCGTTGCCCGTTTGTGTTGGCGGCCAATTTGGTTATTCAAATGGGCAAAACGGTGCGAACAGGGCATTTTTTGCCATATCGGTGTGCTACAGTGCACGGTTCTTGGGGTGAGCCCCGGGTTTGAGGGTGCCCTGGGTTAAAAATTTATGTGGCCGTGACAAGGAGGCTGAGGAGGATCCTAATATTTCCCATTTTTATAGGCGGGGCCATTTGGTTTGTCAAACGGGTAAAACAACATGAACGGGGTATTTTGGGGCCAAATTGGTGTGCTATAGCCCATGATTTTGGGGCTGGGCTCGAGGTACGGGGGTACCATGGGTCAAAAATTGAATTGGGCATGCCACCGAGGTTGGGGAACATCATAGTGTTGCCTGTTTGTGTTGGCGGGGCCATTTGGTTGGTCAAACAGTTGAAACAGCACAAACGGGGCATTTTGGGGCCAAATCGGTATGCTATAGCCTACGGTTCTAGGTGTTTGCCTGGGGTCCGAGAGTGCCATGGGCCAAACATTGACCTGGGCATGACAGAGAGGATGGAGAGTGTTATAGTGTTTCCCGTTTGTGTGGACGGGGCCATGTAGTTCGTTAAACTAGCGAAACGGCATGAATAGGGTTTTTTGGGGCCAAATCGGTGTGCTCTAGCCCAATGTTCCGGGGTGATCCAGGGGTCCGGGGGTGCCGTGGGTCTAAAGTCAATATGAGTGTTCCAGGGAGGCTGGGGAGTGTCCTAGTGTTTCCCGTTTGTGTGGGAGGGTCCATTTGGTTAGTAAAACGGGTGAAACGGCACAAACAGGGCATTTTGGGGCTAAATCGATGTGCAATAGCCCACAGTTTAAAGGGTGGGCCCACGGTTAGGGGTTTTCGTAGGACAACAACCAACCTGGGTATTCTAGGGAAGCTGGGAAGAATCTAAGTGTTTCCCATTTATGTGGTGGGACCCTTTGCTTGGTCAAATGGTTGAAACGGCGTGAACGGGGCTTTTTGGGGCCAAATTAGTGTGCTATAGCCCATGGTTCTGGGGGTGGGCCCTGGGCTCGGGGGCGCCGTGGGCCAAAAATTGACTTGGGTCTGACAGAGAGGCTTGGGAGCATCCTAGTTTTTTGTTTTTATATGGGAGAGGCCATTTGGTTGGTCAAACGGGCGAAATAGTGCACACAAGGCATTTTGTGGGCAAATTGGTGTACTATAGCCCACAGTTTGGGGGTTGGCTCGGGTTCGGGGGTGCCATGGGCCAAAAATCGACTTGGGAATGCCATGAAGGCTGGGGAGCATCCTAGTGTTACCCTTTTGAGTGGGCGGAGCCATTTAGTTGTTAATACGGGGAAATGGCGCGAACAGGGCATTTTGGGGAAAAATCATTGTACTATTGCCAACGATTTCTTGGTTGGACTCGGGGTTCGGGGGATCCGTACGCTAAAAATTGACCTGGGCATGCCAGGGAGGCTGAGGAGAGTCCTAGTGTTGCCGGTTTGTATAGGCAGGGCCATTTAGTTGGTCAAACATGCTTAATGGCGCGAATAGGGAATTTTGGGGCTAAATCGGTTTGCTATAGCCCACGGTTCCAGGGGTGGGCTCAGGTTCCGGTGGTACCTTGGGCCGAAAACAACCTGGGCATGCCTGGGAGGATAGGCAGTGTCGTAGTGTTGCCCATTTGTGTTGGCGAGGCCATTTGGTTGGTCAAATTGGTAAAAAGCCATAAACAGGGCATTTTAAGCATACCAAAGTGGCTGGAGAGCATACTAGTGTTGCCTGTTTATGTTGTCGGGGCCATCTAGTTGGTCAATCGAGTGAAATAACACAAATGGGGCATTTTGGGGCAAAATCGGTGTGCTATAGCCTACGATTCTAGGTGTGGGCTCGGGGTCTGGGTGTGCCATGGGCCAAAAATTGACCTAGGCATGACAGGGAGGCTGCGGAGCATCCTAGTATTGCTCGTTTGTGTGGGCGGAGCCATGTGGTTAGTCAAATGGGCGAAACAACATGAATGGAGTATTTTTTTGGTTAAATTGATGTGCTATAGCCCACAGTTCTAGGATGAGCCAGGGGCTCGGGGGTTCTGTGTGCCAAAAATCGATATGAACACGCCAGGGAGGGTGGAGGGCATCCTAGTGTTTCCCGTTTGTGTAGGCAGGGCCATTTAGTAAGTAAAATAGGTGAATGGGACAAACAGGGCATTTTGGAGCCAAATTAGTGTGCAAGAGCCCACGGTTCTGTGGGTGGGCCAACAATCCACCTGGGCGTGCCAGGGAGACTGGGAGTATCCTAGTGTTGCCCATTTGTGTGGGTGGGGCCATTTGGTTGGTCAAACGGTTCAAAAGTTGTGAACGGGGAATTTTGGGGCCAAATCGGTATGCTATAGCCTATGATTCTAGGGGTGGGCCCTGGGTTCGGGGGTATCATGGGCCAAAAATTGACATGTGAGTGTCAAATAGGCTTGGGAGCATCCTAATGTTTCCTATTCATGTGGGTGGGGCCATTTTGTTGGTCAAATGGGCAAAACGGTGAGAAGGGAATTTTTGTGCTAAATCGATGTGCTATAACTGACGGTTTGGGGGTAGGCTCGGGGTTTGGGGATGCCATGGGCCAAAAATTGACTTGGGCATGCCAGGGAGGCAGGGGGAGTCCTAGTGTTACCCGTTTAAGTGTGCAGGGCCATTTGGTTGTTCAAATGGGGAAATGGCGTGAATAGGGCATTTTGGGGCAAAATAGGTGTGCTATTACCTACGGTTTTAAGGGTGGGCCCGGGGTTTGAGGGAGTCATTGGCCAAAAATTAATTGGGTATACCAGGGAGGCTGGAGAGCATCCTAGTGTTGCCCGTTTTTGTGGGCAGGGCCATTTAGTTCTTCAAATTTGCATAGTGGCACGAACGATGCATTTTGGGGCCAAATCGGTGTGCTATAGCCTACGGTTCTGGGGGTGAGCCCGGGGTCCGGGGGTTTTGTTGGTCAAACATTGACCTGGGTATGCTAGGGAGGCTAGGGAGCATCTTATTATTTCCCTCTTGTGCTGGCGAGGCCATTTGGTTGGTCAAACAGGTGAAACGGCACGAACAGGGAATTTGGGAGCCATATCGGTGTGCTATAGCCCATGGTTCTAGGGGTGAGCCCCGAGTTTGGGGGTATCGTGTGCCGAAAATCGACCTGGGCATGTCGGCAAGGCTGGGGAGCATCCTAATATTGCCCGTTTGTGTTTTTGGGGATATTTGGTTGGTCAAACTGATAAAATGTCGTGTACAGTTGATTTTGGGGAGAAATCATTGTGCTACAGCCCATAGTTCCGGGGTTGAGCTCGAGGTTTGGGGGTCCCATTGGGCAAAAATAGACGTGGGCATGCCAGGAAGGTTGGGAAACATCCTATTGTTGCCCGTTTGTATGGGAGAGGACATTTGGTTAGTAAAATATGCAAAACGTTGTGAACGTGGCATTTTTGGGCAAAATTGGTTTGCTATAGCCTACAGTTTTGGGGGTGGGCCCGGAGTCCAGGGGTGCAGTGGGCCAAAAATCAACCTGGACACGCCAGGGAGGCTAGGTGATCATTATTGTGTTGCCGGTTTATGTGGGCAGGGCGATTTGGTTGGTCAAACTGTCAAAACGGCGCGAATAATATTTTTAAGGCCAAATCGTTGTGCTATAACCCACGGTTTTGGGGGTTTCGTGGGCAAAAAATCAACCTAAGTGTGACAGGGAGGTTGAGGAGCATCCTAGTATTGCCCATTTGTGAGAGCTGGGCCATTTGGGTGCTTAAATGGGCTGAACAGCATGAATGCGGAATTTTGGGGCCAAATCGGTGTGCTATAGTTCACGATTTCGGGGGTGGGTCCAAGGTTCAGGGGAGCCGTGGGACAAAAATTGACCAGGGCATGCCAGGAAGGCTGGAGAGCGTCCTAGTGTTTCCCATCTATGTGGGAAGAAATATTTGGTTGGTCAAATGGGAGAAACGGCGCAAACGGGGTTATTTAGGACCAAATAAGTGAACTATAGCCCATAGTTCTAGGGTGGGGACCAGCGATCGGGGGTACCATGGGTCCAAAATCAACCTGGGCTTGTCAGGAGGCTAGGGAGCAACCTAGTGTGCCCCGTTTGAGTGGGCAGGGCCATTTTGTTGGTCAAACATGCGAAAAGGCGCAAATGGGGCATTTTGGGGACTAATCGGTGTGCTATAGCCTACAGTTTTGGGGGTTAGCTCGGGGTCCGAGGGTTCTATTTGTCGAAAATTGACTTGGGCATCCCGATGAGCTGAGGAGCGTCCTAGTGTTGTCCGTTTGTTTGGGAGGGACTATTTGGTTGGTCAAACATTTTAAACAGTTCGAATAGGGCATTTTGGGACCAAATTGGAGTGCAGTAGCCTACGATTCTGGGGAGGTGCCCGAGGTTCGGGGGTTCTGTGGGCTGAAAATTGACTTGGGCATCCCAGGGAGGCAAGAGAGCATCCAAGTGTTTCCCATTTTTGAGGGCGGGTCCATTTGGTTAGTCAAACGGAATAAACGATGTGAACAGGGTATTTTTGACCAAATCGATGTACTATAGCCCATGATTCCCTGGGTGGGCCCGAGGTCCGGGGGTGCTGTGGGTAAATAATTAACTTGAACGTGAAGGGAGCTTGGGAAGCATCCTAGTGTTACCCATTTGTGTTGGTGGGGCCATTTGGGTGGTCAAATGGGTAAACAACATTAATGGGGAATTTTGGGGACAAATCAGTGTATAATTCACGATTCTAGGGGGTGGGCCAGAGGTTCGGGGGTTCCGTGGGCTAAAAATTGACCTGGGTGTTCCAGGAAGGTTGGAAAGCGTCCTAGTGTTGCCTGTTTGTGTTGGCGGGGATATTTTGTTGTTTATACGAGAGAAACGACGTGAACGAGGCTATTTGGGGCCAAATCAGTGTGCTATAACCCACAGTTTTGGGGGTGGGGGCCAGGGTTCGGGGGTGCCGCGGGTCAAAAATCAACCTGGGCATGTCAAAGAGGCTAGAGATCATCCTAGTGTTTCCTGTTTGTGTGGGCGGGGCCATTTTGTTGGTCAAACGCATGAAAAGGCACGAACGATGCATTTTGGGGCCAAATTGATGTGCTATAGCCTACAGTTCTGGGGGTGAGCCCGGGGTACGGGGGTTTCCTTTTTCAAAAATTGAGCTGGGTATGTTAGGGAGGCTAGGGAGCATCTTAGTATTTCCCTCTTGTGCTGGCGAGGCCATTTGGTTGGTGAAACAGGTGAAACGGCACGAACAGGGAATTTGGGAGCCAAATAGGTGTGCTATAGCCCACGGTTCTAGGGGTGAGCCCCGAGTTTGGGGGTATCGTGTTCCAAAAATCGATTTGGGCATGTCGAGGAGGCTGGGGAGCATCCTAATATTGCATGTTTGTGTTTTCGGGGATATTTGGTTGGTCAAACTGATAAAATGTCGTGAACAGTTGATTTTGGGGAGAAATCATTGTTCTACAGCCCACGGTTCCGGGGTTGAGCTCGAGGTTTGGGGGTCCCATTGGGCAAAAATAGACCTGGGTATGCCAGGAAGGTTGGGAAACATCCTATTATTGCCCGTTCGTACGGGAGAGGCCATTTGGTTAGTAAAATATGCAAAACGTTGTGAACGGGGCATTTTTGGGCAAAATTGGTGTGCTATAGCCTACAGTTTTGGGGGTGGGCCTGGAGTCCAGGGGTGCAGTGGGCCAAAAATCAACCTGGACACGCCAGGGAGGCTAGGTGATCATTATTGTGTTGCCGGTTTATGTGGGCAGGGCTATTTGGTTTGTCAAACAGTCAAAACGGCGCGAATAATATTTTTAAGGCCAAATCGTTGTGCTATAACCCACGGTTTTGGGGGTAGGTCTAGGGTTTGGGGGTTTTGTGGGTAAAAAATCAACCTAAGTGTGACAGGGAGGTTGAGGAGCATCCTAGTATTGCCCATTTGTGAGAGCTAGGCCATTTGGGTGCTTAAATGGGCTGAACGGCGCCAATGGGGAATTTTGGGGCCAAATCGGTGTGCTATAGTTCATGATTTAGGGGGTGGGCCCAAGGTTCAGGGGAGTCGTGGGGCAAAAATTGACCAGGGCATGCCAGGAAGGCTGGAGAGCGTCCTAGTGTTTCCCGTCTATGTGGGAAAGAATATTTGGTTGGTCAGATGCGAGAAACGGCGCAAACGGGGTTATTTGGGACCAAATCAGTGAACTATAGCCCATGGTTCTAGGGTGGGGACCAGCGTTCGGGGGTACCGTGGGTCCAAAATCAACCTGGGCTTGTTAGGGAGGCTAGGGAGCAACCTAGTGTGCCCCATTTGAGTGGGCAGGGCCATTTTGTTGGTCAAACATGTGAAAAGGCGCAAACGGGGCATTTTGGGGACTAATTGTTGTGCTATAGCCTATAGTTTTGGGGGTTAGCACGGGGTCCGAGGGTTCTGTATGTCAAAAATTGACCTGGGCATGCCAATAAGCTGAGGAGCGTCCTAGTGTTGTCCGTTTGTTTGGAAGGGACTATTTGGTTGGTCAAAGATTTTAAACAGTTCCAATAGGGCATTTTGGGACCAAATTGGAGTGCAATAGCCTACGATTCTGGGGAGGAGCCCGAGGTTCGGGGGTTCTGTGGGCTAAAAATTGACTTGGGCATCCCAGGGAGGCAAGAGAGCATCCTAGTGTTTCCCGTTTTTGAGGGCGGGTCCATTTGGTTAGTCAAACGGAATAAACGATGCGAATAGGGTATTTTTGACCAAATCGATGTACTATAGCCCATGATTTCAGGGGTGGGCCCGAGGACCGGGGGTGCTGTGGGCAAATAATCAACTTGAACGTGCCAGGAAGGCTGGGAAGCATCCTAGTTTTACCCATTTGTGTTGGTGGGGCCATTTGGTTGGTCAAATGGGCAAACGACATTAATGGGGAATTTTTGGGCCAAATCAGTGTATAATTCACGATTCTGGGGGGTGGGCCAGAGGTTCGGGGGTTCCGTTGGCTAAAAATTGACCTGGGTGTGCCAGGAAGGTTGGGGGGCATCCTAGTGTTGCCTGTTTGAGTGGGCGGGGATATTTTGTTTTTTAAACGAGAGAAATGACGTGAACGAGGCTATTTGGGGCCAAATCAGTGTGCTATAACCCACAGTTTGGGGGTGAGGGCCAGGGTTCGGGTGTGCCGTGGGTGAAAAATCAACTTGGGCGTGTCAGAGAGGCTAGAGATCATCCTAGTGTTTCCTGTTTGTGTGGGCGGGGCCATTTTGTTGGTCAAACGCATGAAAAGGCACGAACAATGCATTTTGGGGCCGAATCGGTGTGCTATAGCCTACGGTTCTGGGGGTGAGCCCAGGGTCCGGGGGTTTCGTTGGTCAAAAATTGACCTGGGTATGCTAGGGAGGCTAGGGAGCATCTTAGTATTTCCCTCTTGTGCTGGCGAGGCCATTTGGTTGGTCAAACAGGTGAAACGGCACGAACTGGAATTTTGGAGCCAAATAGGTGTGCTATAGCCCACGGTTCTAGGGGTGAGCCCCGTGTTTGGGTGTATCGTATGCCGAAAATCGATCTGGGCATGTCGGGGAGGCTGTGGAGCATCCTAATATTGCCCGTAGTTTTCGGGGATATTTGGTTGGTCAAACTGACAAAATGTCGTGAACAGTTGATTTTGGGGAGAAATCATTGTGCTACAACCCTCGGTTCCGGTGTTGAGCTCGAGGTTTGGGGGTCTCATTGGGCAAAAATAGACCTGGGTATGCTAGGAAGGTTGGGAAACATCCTATTGTTGCCCGTTTGTATGGGAGAGGCCATTTGGTTAGTAAAATATGCAAAACGTTGTGAACGGGGCATTTTTGGGCAAAATTGGTGTGCTATAGCCTACAGTTTTGGGGGTGGACCCGGAGTCCAGGGGTGTAGTGGGCGAAAAATCAACCTGGACACGCCAGGGAGGCTAGGTGATCATTATTATGTTGCCGGTTTATATGGGCAGGGCAATTTGGTTGGTCAAACTGTCAAAACGGCGCGAATAATATTTTTAAGGCCAAATCGTTGTGCTATAACCCACGGTTTTGGGGGTGGGTCTGGGCTTTGGGGGTTTCGTAGGCAAAAAATCAACCTAAGTGTGACAGTGAGATTGAGGAGCATCCTAGTATTGCCCATTTGTGAGAGCTGGCCCATTTGGGTTCTTAAATGGGCTGAACGGCGCGAATGGGGAATTTTGGGGCCAAATCGGTGTGCTATAGTTCACGATTTCGGGGGTGGGCCCAAGGTTCAGGGGAGCCGTGTGGGAAAAATTGACCAGGGCATGCCAGGAAGGCTGGAGAGCGTCCTAGTGTTTCCCGTCTATGTGGGAAGAAATATTTGGTTGGTCTAATAGGAGAAACGGCGTAAACGAGGTTATTTGGGACGAAATCAATGAGCTATAGCCCATAGTTCTAGGGTGGGGACCAGCTTTCGGGGGAACCGTGTGTCCAAAATCAACCTGGGCTTGTTAAGGAGGCTAGGGAGCAACCTAGTGTGCCCCGTTTGAGTGGTCAGGGCCATTTTGTTGGTCAAACATGCGAAAAGGCGCAAACGGGGCATTTTGGGGCCTAATTAGTGTGCTATAGCCTATAGTTTTGGGGGTTAGCCCAGGGTCCGAGGTTTCTGTTTGTCAAAAATTAACCTGGAAATGCCAATGATCTGAGGAGCGTCCTAGTGTTGTCCGTTTGTTTGAGAGGGACTATTTGGTAGGTCAAACGTTTTAAACTGTTTGAATAGGGCATTTTGGGGCCAAATTGGAGTGCAATAGCCTATGATTCTGGGGAGGACCCCGAGGTTCGGGGGTTCTGTGGGCTGAAAATTAACTTGGGCATCCCATGGAGGCAAGGGAGCATCCTAGTGTTTCCCCTTTTTTAGGGCGGGTCCATTTGGTTAGTCAAACAGAATAAACGACACGAACATGGCATTTTTGGCCAAATCGATGTACTATAGCCCATGATTCCGGGGGTGGGCCCGAGGTTTGGGGGTGCTGTGGACAAATAATCAACTTGAACATGCCAGGGAGGCTGGGAAGCATCGTAGTGTTACCCATTTGTATTGGTGGGTCCATTTGGGTGGTCAAATGGGCAAACGACGTTAATGGGGAATTTTTGGGCGAAATCAGTGTATAATTCATGATTCTGGGCGGTGGGCCAGAGGTTCGAGGGTTTCGTGGGCTAAAAATTGACCTGGGTGTGCCAGGATGGTTGGGGAGCATCCTAGTGTTTCATGTTTGTGTGGCTGGGGATATTTTGTTGTTTAAACGAGAGAAACGACGTGAACGAGGCTATTTGGGGCCAAATCAGCGTGCTATAACCCACAGTTTTGGGGGTGGGGGCCAGGGTTCGGGGGTGCCGTGGGTCAAAAATCAACCTGGTCGTGTCAGAGAGGCTAGAGATCATCCTAGTGTTTCCTGTTTGTGTGGGCGGGGCCATTTTGTTGGTCAAACGCATGAAAAGGCACGAACGATGCATTTTGGGGCCAAATCGCTGTGCTATAGCCTACGGTTCTGGGGGTGAACCCGAGGTCCGGGGGTTTCGTTGGTCAAAAATTGACCTGGGTATGCTAGGGAGGCTAGGGAGCATCTTAGTATTTCCCTCTTGTGCTGGCGAGGCCATTTGGTTGGTCAAACAGGTGAAACGGCACGAACAGATAATTTTTTAGCCAAATCGGTGTGCTATAGCCCACGGATCTAGGGGTGAGCCCTGAGTTTAGGGTTACCGTGTGCCGAAAATCAATCTGGGCATGTCGGCAAGGCTGGGGAGCATCCTAATATTGCCCGTTTGTGTTGTCGGGGACATTTAGTTGGTCAAACTGATAAAATGTCATGAACAGTTGATTTTGGGGAGAAATCATTATGCTACAGCCCACGGTTTCGGGGTTGAGCTCGAGGTTTGGGGGTCCCATTGGGCAAAAATATACCTGGGCATGCCAGGAAGGTTGGGAAATAGCCTATTGTTGCCCGTTTGTATGGGAGAGGCCATTTGGTTAGTAGAATATGCAAAACGTTGTGAACGGGGCATTTTTGGGCAAAATTGGTGTGCTATAACCTACAGTTTTGGGGGTGGGCCCGGAGTCCAGGGGTGCACTTGGCCAAAAATCAACCTGGACATGCCAGGGCGGCTAGGTGATCATTATTGTGTTGCCGATTTATGTGGACAGGGTGATTTGGTTGGTCAAACAGTCAAACGGCGCGAATAATATTTTTAAGGCCAAATCGTTGTGCTATAACCCATGGTTTTGGGGGTGGGTCTGGGGTATGGGGGTTTCGTGGGTAAAAAATCGACCTAAGTGTGACAGGGAGGTTGAGGAGCATCTTAGTATTGCCCATTTATGAGAGATGGGCCATTTGGGTTCTTAAATGGGCTGAACGGCGCGTATGGGGAATTTTGGGGCCAAATCGGTGTGCTATAGTTCACTATTTCGGGGGTGGGCCCAAGGTTCAGGGGAGCTGTGGGGCAAAAATTGACCAGGGCATGCCAGGAAGGCTGGAGAGCGTCCTAGTGTTTCCCGTCTATGTGGGAAGGAATATTTGGTTGGTCAAATTGGAGAAACGATGCAAACGGGGTTATTTGGGACCAAATCAGTGAGCTATAGCCCATAGTTCTATGGTGGGGACCAGCGTTCGGGGGTACCGTGGCTCCAAAATCAACCTGGGCTTGTCAGGGAGGCTAGGGAAAAACCTAGTGTGCCCCGTTTGAGTGGGCAGGGCCATTTTGTTGTTCAAACAAGCGAAAAGGCGCAAACGGGGCATTTTGGGGACTAATTGGTGTTCTATAGCCTACAATTTTAGGGGTTAGCCTGGGGTTCGAGGGTTCTGTTTATCGAAAATTGACCTGGGCATGCCAATGAGCTGAGGAGCGTCCTAGTGTTGTCCTTTTGTTTGGGAGGGACTATTTGGTTGGTCAAACGTTTTAAACGGTTTGAATAGGGCATTTTGGGGCCAAATTGGAGTGCAATAGCCTACGATTCTGGGCGGAGCCCGAGGTTCGGGGGTTCTGTGGGCTGAAAATTTACTTGGGCATCCCAAGGTGGCAAGGGAGCATCCTAGTGTTACCCGTTTTTGAGGGTGGGTCTATTTGGTTAGTCAAACGGAATAAACGACGCGAACAGGGCATTTTTGGCCAAATCGATGTACTATAGCCCATGATTCCGAGGGTGGGCTCGAGGTCCGGGGGTGCTGTGGGCAAATAATCAACTTGAACGTGAAGGGAGGCTGGGAAGCATCCTAGTGTTACCCATTTGTGTTGGTGGGGCCATTTGGGTGGTCAAATGGGCAAACGACGTTAATGGGGAATTTTTGGGCCAAATCAGTGTATAATTCACGATTCTGGGGGGTGGGCCAGAGGTTCGGGGGTTCCGTGGGCTAAAAATTGACCTGGGCGTGCCAGGAAGGTTGGGGAGCGTCTTAGTGTTACCTGTTTATGTGGGCAGGGCTATTTTGTTGTTTAAACGAGAGAAATAATGTGAACGAGGCTATTTGGGGCCAAATTAGTGTGCTACAACCCACAGTTTTAGGGGTGGGCGCCAGGGTTCAGGGGTGCCGTGGGTCAAAAATCAACCTTGGCGTGTCAGAGAGGCTAGAGATCATCCTAGTATTTCCTGTTTGTGTGGGCGGGGCCATTTTGTTGGTCAAACGCATGAAAAGGCACGAATAATGAATTTTGGGGCCAAATCGGTGTGCTATAGCCTATGGTTCTGGGGGTGATCCCGGGGTCCAGGGGTTTCGTTGGTCAAAAATTGACCTGGGTATGCTAGGGAGGCTAGGGAGCATCTTAGCATTTCCCTCTTGTGCTGGCCAGGCTATTTGGTTGGTCAAACAGGTGAAGCGGCACGAACAGGGAATTTTGGAGCCAAATCGGTGTGCTATAGCCCACGGTTCTAGGGGTGAGCCCCGAGTTTGGGGGTACCGTGTGTCGAAAATCGATCTAGGCATGTCGGGGAGGTTGGGGAGCATCCTAATATTGCCCATTTTTGTTGTTGGGGACATTTGGTTGGTCAAACTGGCAGAATGTCGCAAACAATTTATTTTTAGGCCAAATCATTGTGATACAGCCCACGGTTCAGGGGGTGAGCCCGAGGTTCGGGGGTCCCATGGGCCGAAAAAAGACCTAGGCATGCCAGAGATTTTAGGGAGCATGCTATTGTCGCCCTTTTGTATGGGCGGGGCCATTTGGTTTGTAAAATATGCGAAACGTTATGAGAGGGGCATTTTTGGGCAAAATTGGTGTGCTACAGCCTATGGTTTTGGGGGTGGGCCCGAAGTCTAGGGGTGCAATGGGCCAAAAATCAACCTGGACATTCCAGGGAGGCTATAGATCATTATTTTATTGCCAGTTTTTGTGGGCAGGGCCATTTGTTTGGTCAAACAGGCAAAATGGTGCGAATAGCATTTTTGAGGCCAAATCGTTGTGGTATAGCCCACGATTGTGGTGGTGGGTTCGGGGTTCGGGGGTTTCGCGGGCGAAAAATCAACCAAAATATGATAGGAAGGTTAGGGAGCGTCCTAGTGTTGCCCATTTGTATGGACGGGACCATTTGGTTTGTCAAATGGGAGAAACGGTGCAAACGAGGTTATTTAGGACCAAATCAGTGAGCTATAGCCCACAGTTCTGGGATGGGAACCAGTATTTAGGGGTACCGTGGGTTCGAAATCAACCTGGACATGTCAGGGAGGGTAGGGAGCAACCTAGTCTTACCCATTTGAGTAGGTAGGGCCATTTTGTTGATCAAATATGAGAAAAGGCGCTGACGGGGCATTTTGGGGCCAAATCGGTGTGCTATAGCCTATGGATTCGGGGGTTAGCCCGGGGTCCAAGGGTTTCGTTGGTCAATAATTGACCTCGGCATGCCAAGGAGGCTGAGGAGCATGCTAGTGTTGCCCGTTTGTATGGGAGGGGCCATTTGGTTGGTCAAACATTCGAAATGGCTCAAATAGGGCACTTTGGGGCCAAATCGGTGTGATATAGCCCACGATTCCGAGGGTGAGCCCGAGGTCTGGGGGTTTTGTGGGCCAAAAATTGACCTGGGCATCCTAGGGAGGCAAGGGAGCATCCTAGTGTTACCCATTTGTGAGGACAGGGCCATTTGGTTAGTCTAATGAACTAAACGACATGAACAGGGCATTTTCGGCCAAATCGGTGTGCTATAGCCCAGGGTTTAGGGGTGGGCCTGAGGTCCGGGGGTTTCGTGGGCAAAAAATCAAATTGGATGTACCAGGGAGGCTGGGGGCATCCTAGTGTTACTCGTTTATGTTGGTGGGGCCATTTGGGTGGTCAAATGGGAAAATGACGTGAATGGGGAATTTTAAGGCGAAATCGGTGTGTTATAATTCACGATTCTAGGGGTGGGCGTGAGGTTCGAGGGTGACGTAGGCCAAAATTTGACCTGGGTATGACAGGAAGGGTGAGGAGCATCCTAGTGTTGCCCGTTTATGTGGGCGGGGCCATTTTGTTGTTTAAATAAGAGAAACGGCATGAACGAGGCTATTTGGGGCTAAATCAGTGCGCTACAACCCACAGTTTTAGGGATGGGGGCCAGGGTTCTGGGGTGCCATGGATCAAAAATCAACCTTCGCATGTCAGAGAGGCAAGAGAGCATCCTAGTGTTTCCTGTTTGTGTGGGTAGGGCCATTTTGTTGGTCAAACGCCTGGAAAGGCACAAACGATGCATTTTAGGGCCAAATCGGTGTGCTATAGCCAACGGTTCTGGGGGTGAGCCCAGGGTCTAGGGGTTCTATTGGTAAAAAATTGACCTGGGCATGCCAGGGAGGTTGGGGAGTATCCTAGTGTTTCCCGTTTGTGAGGGCGGGGCCATTTAGTTGGTCAAACGGGCAAAACGGCGCGAATATGGCATTTTGGGGCAAAATCAGTAGGCTATATAGCCCATGGTTAGGAAGTTGGGCCTGGGGTCCGGGGGTGCCATGCGCCAAAAATTGACCTGGGCATGCTAGAGAGACTGGGGAGCATCCTAGTGTTGCCCATTTGTGTTGGCGGGCCAATTTGTTTGGTCAAACGGGCGATACGACACGAACGGGGCATTTTGGGGCCAAATCGGTGTGCTATAGCCTACGGTTTAGAGGGTGGGCCACGGGTTCGGGGGTGTTGTGGGCCAAAAATTGACATGGGTATGCTTGGGAGAGATGGGAGCGTCCTACTGTTGCCCATTTGTCTGGGAGGGGTTATTTGGTTGGTCAAACAGGCAAAATAGTGTGAATAGGACATTTTGGGGCCAAATCATTACCTATAGCCCACGGATTCGGGGGTGGACCCGAGGTTCGATGGTGTCGTGGGCCAAAAACTGATCGAGGTGTGCCATGTAGGTTGAGGATCATTCTAGTGTTGGCCGATTTTTTGGGTGGGTTCATTTTATTGGTTAAATATGCAAAACAGCGCGAACGGGGCATTTAGGGGCGAAATCGGTGTGCTATCGCCTTCGGTTCCAGGGGTAGGCCCAGAGTCTGAGGGTGTCGTGGGTCCAGAGTCCGAGGGTGCCGTGGGTCAAAAATCAACTTGGGCATGCCAGGGAGGTTGGGAAGCGTCCTAGTGTTTCCCGTTTATATGGGCGAGGCGATTTAGTTGGTCAAACAGGTGAAACGAAATGAACGAGATGTTTTATGGCTAAATTGGTGTGCTATAGCCCACGGCTCTGGGGTAGGCCTGGGGTTCGAGGGTTCTATGGGTAAAAATTTGACCTGGACATGCTAGAGATGCCAGGGAGCATCCTCATGTTATCGTTTTGTGTGGTCGAGGCCATTTGGTTGGTCAAATAGGGGAAACAGCATGAATAAAGCATGTTGGGGCTAAATCGGTGTGCTTATGCCCACGGTTCTGGGGGCGAGCCCAGGGTTCAGGGGTGTCGTAGGCTAGAAGTCGGCCTGGGCATGCCAGGGGGCGGGGGAGCATCCAAAGTTTTTTGTTTGTATGGGTGAGGCCATTTTAGTGGTCAAACGGGTTAAATAGCCTGTATGAGGCATTTTAGGTCCAAATCGGTGTGCTATAGTTCACAGTTCTGGGGGTGGGTTCGAGATTCAGAGGTTTCATGGTCCAAAAATTGACCTGGGCGTGGAAGGGAGGCCGGGGATAATCCTAGTGTGGCCCGTTTGTGTGGGCAGGGCCATTTGGGTGGTCAAAAGGGATAAACGGTGTGAAAGAGGCATTTTAGGGCCAAATCGGTATTTTATAGTTCACGGTTTCGGGGGTGGGCCCATAGTCCGGGGCTGCCGTGGGCCAAAAATCGACTTGGGTGTGCCATGGAGGTTGTGGAGCATCCTAGTGTTGGCCGTTTGTATGGTCAAGGCCATTTGGATGGTCAAATGGGCAAAACGGCGCGAACGAGGTGTTTTAAGGCCAAATCAATGTGCTATAGCCCACGATTCCCAGGGTGGGCCCGGGGTTTGGTGTTGCCTAATAACGCTCAAATTGCACCTCAAATAAGTTTAAGGCAGTCGTCGTCAATATATTTACCCACCTTCGGAGTCGGGGTCGAATCCACAGGGAACAATGTGAGTGGCGATTAATAATAAGTTACAAGTTACATTCAAATAAATAATAAGAAAAGACAAAATAGGGGTTTTTATCAATCAAACAAATTTTAACGTTTCAACTTATTTTAGAACTCAAAACTTAGATTTCAATATTCTGAATCAATGATATAGAGAAACAAGGGTTGTGATCACAATGACTATTAATCTTCATAGAATAATAACTGTTCATGATTATCGTGATAGGTGGGAACAACAGATTATCCCTGCCGATGATACTATCTAACTTATCTCTGGACCTCACTAGACAATTTATTATATAAGTCTCTCAAACTTAGATAACTTATCTATTTCCAATTGGTTGATATCTCTGGTAGATTGATCTAGTTATGGCATCGATCATTAAACAGAAGGTTGGTAACTTATGAGTCCCTGTTGATAATCTACGACATCTAGTCTATTTCTCCGTTAGAAGCAAATAAAACCTAAGGCATAACCTAATGTTTGCAACCAATAGATACAAGTTAAAACAACAGAATTTCAAGACATTACCAGAATCCCTCAAACTCTTATCCAACTATTAAATCAATGAAATAATAATCATAGATCACACAACCCTAGTTGTGGGTTTTATTTGCTCATAAGATAGAAAGAAATAACAAAGATTAAATTCATAACTTAAAGCAAGTGAACTTACAAAAGATGAAATTCAATGTTGTTTCTCCTTTAAGTACAATAAGAATTTCCCATAACTAAATCAAAGGATGGAAAATTGAATTCTAAGTTAAGAGAGTCAAAAACAAGTGAACTCCCCTTTACTAAGTTACAAGATGTCAAAAGCTGCTTCCGAAGTTGTGAATGAAACCCTAAAAGATGCTATTTATACTATATCCTAATTAAGGCAATAAAATAAAAAAATCATAGCTGGGCTCGGATTTAGGTGACGGCATATTGGTGTTGATAGTCAGGCTTCTAAAGGTAGCTCAGATATATCGTTAGAAGTCGTGCCTTCATAACCTATTCTGCCTCACTCAGACGATGTCCTCCGATGGCTTACCAGAGGAGTGACGGCGTGAAGCAAATGTCATCATATCTTTATCTTATTTCACCATGTTCTGTGCCACTTGACGGCATCTTCTGATGGCTTACCACACTTATGATGACATATTAAGAATGTGTTCACCTTTATCCAACAACTCTTCTTCATTGTTCTTCCTGATGCCTTTTTCTGGTAGCTTACCACATCTCTGATGGCTTTCAAGAAATGCCGTCAGACTTATATCAGCTCACTTATACGAGATTTTACTTATTTTGTTCATGTTTCCTATGTTTTCCTCATATCCTTGATACAACTAAAATATCACAAGAAAATGAAAAAAAACAAGCAAAAGTAGCTTAAGACTTCGCAATTATCTGGAGTTAAAAGCCTCAAATATGTTAGCATCAGCTCACACATCAGTGTCGTAGGTCAAAAATTGAACTGGGCGTGCTAGGAAGGCTGAGGAGCATCCTAGTGTTTCCCTTTTATGCGGGCAGGGCCATTTGGCTGGTCAAAAGGGAGAAACGTTGTGAATGAGGCATTTTAGGGCCAAATCGGTGTGTTATACCAAATAGTTTTGTGGGTGGGCCTACGGTCTGGGGGTTCCATGGGGTAAAAATCAATACAGACATGCCAAGGAGGCTAGGGAGTGTCCTAGTGTTTCCCGTATTTGTGGGTGAGGCCATTTTGTTGGTCAAATGGGCAAAACAGCGCGAATGGGGCATTTTGTGGCCAAATTGGTTTGCTATAGACAACGGTTCTGAGGGTGGGCCCAGGGTTTAGGGGTGTCGTGGGCAAAAAATTAACCTAGGAGTTCTAGAGAGGATGCCGTTTGAGTGGGTGGGGATATTTGGTTGGTCAAACAGGTGAAACGGTGCAAGCGAGGCATTTTGAGGCAAAATAGGTGTGCTATAGCCCACGGTTCTGGGGGTGGCGTGGGTCGAAAAATGACCTGGGTATGCTAGGGAGGTTGAGGAGCGTCTGAATGTTCCTAGTTTGTGTGGGCGGAGCCATATCATTAGTCCAATGGGGGAACAACATGAACGAGGCATTTTGGTGCCGAATCGGTGTGCTATTGCCCACGATTCTGAGGGTGGGCTCGGGGTCTGAGGAAGCTATGTGCTGAAAATTGACCTTGGAATGCCCGGGAGGCTGAGGAACATCCTTGTATTGCCCGTTTGAGTTGGAGGGACGATTTTGTTGGTCAAACGGGAGAAATTGAGCGAACGGTACATTTTGGGGCCAAATCAGTGCGCTGTAGCCTAGGATTCTGGGGGTGGGCCTAGGTTACGGGGGTTCCATGGAGGAAAATTGACCTGGGCATTACATGGATGTGAGGGAGCATCTTAGTGTTGCCCATTTCTTTAGGAGGGACCATTTGGTTTGTCAAACGGGCATAATAGTATGAATGGGCTATTTTGAGGCCTTATCGGTGTGCCATAGCCCACGGTTTTGGGGGTGGTTCCGTGGTACGAGGGTGCAATGGGTAAAAAATTAACTTGGGCATGCCAAGGAGGCTGGAGAGCATCCTAGTATTTCCCATTTGAGTGGGTAGGTCTGTTTGGTTTTTCAAATAGGCAAAACGGCGCGAACAAGGCATTTGAGGGTCAAATTGGTGAGCTATTGCCGATAGTTCTGGGTGTGGCCCCAGGTACCGGGGGTGCCATGGGCCAAAAATCGACCTGAGCGCGCTATGAAGGCTAGGGAACGTTCTAGTGTTGCCCGTTTGTGTGGGCATGGCAATTTGGTTGGATAAATAGTGCAATAGGGCTATTCGGGGCTAAATCGGTATGCTATATCCCATAGTTCTGGGGGTGGGGCCAGGGTCCATGTGTCCCGTGGGTCAGAAATTGACCTGGGCGTGCCAGGGAGGCTAGAGAGCATCCTAGTGTTGCCCGTTTGTGTGGACGGGGCCCTTTGGTTAGTCAAATGGGAGAAGCGGCGTGAACAGGGCATTATAGGGCCAAATTGGTGTGCTAAAGCCAATGGTTCTGGGTGTAGACCCAGGGTTTGGGGGTGCCGTGGTCCTAAAATCAACCTGGATGTGCCAGGGAGGATGGGGAGCATTCTAGTATTTCCCATTAGTGTGGGAGGGGCCATTTGGTTGGTCAAAAGGGAAAAACAGCATGAACCAGGTATTTTGTGGCCAAATCATTGTGCTATAGCCCACGGTTACGGGGGTGAGCTCGGGGTCTGGGGGTTTTCTGGTTCAAAAATCTACCTGGGCGTGCCAGGGAGGCTGGGGAGAGTCCTAGTGTTGCCCGTTTGTTTGGGAGGGGCCATTTTGTTTGTAAAACAGGCGAAATGATGCAAATGGGGCATCTTGGGACCAAATCGGTATGCTATAGCCCATGGTTTCGGAGGTGATGTCAGGGTCCGGGGGTGCTATGGGAGGCTTGGGAACATCCTAGTATTGCCCGTTTATGTGGACGGGGCCATTGTTTGGTCAAACTGGCGAAAATCTGCGAACGGGGCATTTTGGGGCTAAATCATTATGCTATAGCCCACGGTTCCAGGGGTTGGCCCAAGGTCCGGGGGAGCTGTGAGCCAAAAATTGACCTAGATATTCCAGAGAGGTTAAGAAGCATCCTAGTGTTGCTAGATTTTGTGAGCGGGGCCTTAGGGTTGGTCAAACATGCAAAATGGTGCGAATAGGGCATTTTGGGACTAAATTGATGAGCTATAGCCTACAGTTCTGGGGTGGGCCCGGATTTCGGGGGTGCTGTGGGTCTAAAATTAACCTGGGCACACCAAGAAGGTTGGAGATCATCCTACTGTTGCCTATTTAAGTGGGCGGGGCCATTTGGTTGGTCAAATAGGATAAATAACATGAACGGTGTATTTTTGGGCTAAATCGGTGTTCTATAGCCCCCAGCTTTGGGGATAGGCCCAGGTGCCATGGGGAAAAACTCGATTTGGACGTGATAGGGAGGCTAGGGAGCATCCTAATATTGTTGGTTTATGTGGGCGTGTCTATTTCGTTGGTCAAATAGGAGAAACGATGCGAACAGTACATTTCGGGGTCAAATCGGTGTGCTTTAGCCCATGGTTTTGGGGGTTGGCCCGGGGTCTAGGGGACTCGTGGTTCAAAAATTGACCTGGGCGAGCCAGAGAGGCTGGGGAGCATCTTAGTATTTCTCATTTGTATGGGAGGGGCCATTTCGGTGGCCAAAAGGGCTAAACTGCGTGAAACAGGTCTTTTGGGGCTAAATCAGTGTTCTATAGTTCACGGTTTCGAGGTTGGGACCATGGTCCGGGGGTGCCGTGGCCCAAAAATTGACCTGGGTGTGCCAGGGAAGTTTTGGAGTGTCCTAGTATGTCCCGTATATGTGGGCACGACCATTTTGATGGTCAAATAAGAGAAAAAGCGCAAACGGGGATATTTAGGGTCAAAACAGTGCGCATAATTCCAGGGGTAGGGACGGTGTTCGAGGGTGTCGTCGGTCAAAAACTAACTCGAGCATGCCAAAGAGGTTGGGGAGCGTCTTAGTGTTGCCCGTTTGTGCGGGCGGGGCTATTTAGCGCCAAACCGAAGTGCTATAACCCACGATTCCCAAGTTGGACCTGAGGTTCTGGGGTGCCGTGGGCCAAAAATTGACCTGGGCTTACCAGGGACGCTGCGGAGCATCCTAGTATATCCCGTTTGTGTGGGAAGGGCTATTTCATTGGATAAATAGGCAAAACGGCACAAATGGGGCATTTTGAGGCCACATCGGTGTACTATAGCCCCTACCTCTAGGAGATAGGCCTGGGGTCCGGGGGTACCATGGTAAAAACTCAATCTAGATGTACTAGGGAGGCTAAGGAGCATCCTAGTATTGCCAGTTTATGTGGGCGTGTCCATTTGATCGGTCAAATAGGAGAAACGATGTGAACAGTGCATTTTGGGGGCAAATCGGTGTGCTTTAGCCTACGGTTCCGAGGGTTGGCCTGGGGTCCGAGGAACTCGTGGTTCAAAAATTGACCTGGGCGAGCTAGGGAGGTTGGGGAGAATCTTAGTATTGCCCATTTGTGTGGGAAGGGCCATTTGGGTGGTCAAAAGGGCTAAACGGCGTGAAACAGGCATTTTGGGGCCAAATTAGTGTTCTATAGTTCACGGTTTTAGGGGTGGACCCATGGTCCGGGGGTGCCGTGGGCCAAAAATCAACCTAGGTGTGCCAGGGAGGCTGTGGAGCATCCTAGTATGTCCCGTATATGTGGGCACGACCATTTTGATGGTCAAATGAGAGAAACGGCACAAGCGAGGCTATTTAGGGTCAAAACAGTGCGCTATAGCCCATAATTCCAGGGGTGGGGATGGGGTTCGAAGGTGTCGTGGGTTAAAAACTAAATTGGGTGTGCCAAAGAGGTTGGGGAGCATCCTAGTATTTCTCGTTTATGCGGGCAGGGCTATTTCGGGCCAAACCGGTTTGCTATAACCCATGGTTTTGAGGTTGGACCTGGGTTCTGGGGTGCCGTGGGCTGAAAATTGACCTGGGAGTGCCAGGGATGCTGCGGCGCATCCTAGTATTTCCCATTTGTGTGGGAGGGGTTATTTCATTGGATAAATAGGTAAAACAGCACAAATGGGGCATTTTGAGGCCAAATCGGTGTGCTATAGCCCTCGGCTCTAGGGGATAGGCCTGGGGTACGGGGGTGTCGTGGGAAAAAACTCGATCTAGACATGCTAGGGAGGCTAGGGAGTATCCTAGTATTGTCGATATATGTGGGCGTATCCATTTGGTTGGTCAAATAGGAGAAACGACGCGAACAGTGTATTTTGGGGCTAAATCGGTGTGCTTTAGCCCACGGTTCTAGGGCTTGGCCCGGGGTCCAGGGGACTTGTGGTTCAAAAATTGACCTAGGCAAGCCAACGAGGCTGGGGAGCATTTTAGTATTGCCCGTTTGTGTGGGAGGGGCCATTTGGGTGGTCAAAAGGGCTAAACGGCGTGAAACAGGCATTTTGTGGCCAAATCGGTGTTCGATAGTTCACGGTTTCAGGGGTGGGCCCATGGTCCTAGCATTTTGCGGGCTACAAATTGACCTGGGTGTGCCAGGAAGGTTGTATAGCATCCTAGCGTGTTCCGTATGTGTGGGCACAACCATTTTGATAGTCAAACAAGAGAAACGACATAAACGGGGCTATTTAGGGTCAAAACAGTGCGCTATGGCCCATAATTCCAGGGGTGGGGATAGGGTTCAAGGGTGTTATGGGTCAAAAACTAACTTGAGTATGCCAAAGAGGTTGGGGAGCATCCTAGTATTTCACGTTTGTGCGGGCGGGGCTATTTGGGGCCAAACCGGTGTGGTATAACCCACAGTTCTGAGGTTGGACCCGGGGTTCTGGGGTACCTTGTTTCGAAAATTGACCTGGGCGTGCCAGGGAGGCTGTGGATCATCCTAGTATTTCCCGTTTGTTTGGGCGGGGCTATTTTATTGGATAAATAGGCAAAACGGCACAAATGGGGCATTTTAAGGCCAAATCGGTGTGCTATAGCCCACAATTTTGGGGGTGATCCCGGCTTCCAGGGGTTCCGTGGTCCAAAAATTGACCCGGGTGTGCCAGTGAGGCTAGGGAGCATCCTAGTGTTGTCCGTTTGTGTAGGCAGGGCCATTTTGTTGTTCAAATGTGCAAAAAGGCACGAACGGGGCATTTTGAGGCCAAATCAGTGTGCCATAGCCCACGGTTTGGGAGGTGGGCCTGGGTCCGGTGGTTCCATGGGCTAAAAATTGACCTGGGCATGATAGTGAGGCTGGGGAGCATCCTAGTGTTGCCCGTGTATTTGGGCGAGGCCATTTTATTGGTCGAACGGGTGAAATGGCTCGAACGAGACTTTTTTGGGCCAAAATTAGTGTGCTACAGCCCATGGTTTTTGGGGTGGACTCAGGGTTCGGGGGTGCCGTAGGCCAAAAATCGACTTGGGCGTGCATGAGAGGCTGGGGATCATCCTAGTGTTTCCTGTTTGTGTGGGCTGGGCCATTTTGTTGGTCAAATAGGAGAAATGGGGCAATTTAGGGCCAAATCGGTGTGCTAAAGCCCACGGTTCCAAGGATGGGATCAGGGGTTCGGTTGTGTAGTAGGGTAAAAATTGACCTAGGTAAGCCATAGAGTCTAGGGAGCGTCCTAGTGTTGCCCGTTTGTGTGGATGGGGCTAATTGGTTGGTCAAACGGGTGAAACGACACGAATAAGATATTTTGGGGACAAATCACTGTGTTATAGCTCACGGTTCTAGGGGTGGGCCCGAGATTCGGGGATACCGTGGGCCATAAATCGACCTAGGCATGCCAGGGAGGTTGGGGAGCATCCTAGTGTTGCCTGATTTTATGGGAGGGGCCATATGGTTTGTCGAATATGCGAAACAGTGTGAACGAGGCATTTTGGTGCCAAATCGGTGTGCTTTAGTCTACGGTTCCGGGGTTGGGCCCAAAGTTCGGGGTTGTCGTTGGTCAAAAATCAACCTGGCTGAGCTAGGGAGTTTAGGAAGCATTCTAGAGTTACCCTTTTATGTGGGCGGGGCCATTTTCTTGGTGAAATAGGAGAAACGGCACGAACAGGGCATTTTAGGGCCAAATCGGTGTGGTATAGCCCACGGATCCAGGGGGAGGCCTGGGGTCCGAGGGTGCCGTGGGCCGAAAATTGACTTGGGCATGCTAGGGAGGCTAGCGGACATTTTAGTGTTGCCCATTTACGCAGGCGGGGTCATTTGGTTGGTCAAGCGGGCTAAACAATGTGAATGAGGCATTTTGGGGCTAAATCGTTGTGCTATAGTTCATGGCTCCGAGGGTGGGCCCAGGGTCCGGGGGTGCGATGGGGCAAAAAATGACCTGGGCATGCTAGAGAGACTGAGAGCATCCTAGTGTAGACCGTTTGTATGGGCAGGGCTATTTTGATAGTCAATTGAGAGAAATGGTGTGAACGGGGCTATTTGGGGCTAAAACAGTGCGCTATAGTCCATAGTTCCAGGGGTGGGGCTGGGGTTTGAGGTTGCCGAGGGTCAAAAATCGACCTTGGTGTGCCAGGGAGGCTGGGGAGCATCCTAGTGTTACCCGTTTGTGTGGGAAGAGCCATTTGGCTGGTCGAACGGCTCGAACGGGGCATTTTAGGGCCTAATCAGTGTGCTATAGCCCATGAATCTGGGGGTGGACCGGGGATTCGGGGGTGCCATGGGATGAAAATCGACCTGGGCGTGCCAGGAAGGATGCGGAGCATCCTAGTGTTTCCTTTTTATGTGTATGGGGCTATTTCGTTGGCCAAACATATGAAACGGCACAAACAGGTCATTTTGGGGCCAAATCGGTGTGCAATAGCCTAACATTCTAGGGGTGATCCCGGGATCTGGGGGTTCTGTGGTCCAAAAATTGACCCCGGCGTGCCGTTGAGGCTAGGGAGCATCCTAGTGTTTCCCATTTGTGTGGGTGGGGCCATTTTGTTGGTCAAACTTGCGAAACAGCGGGAACGGGGTATTTTTGGGCTAAATTAGTGTGCTATATAGCCTACTGTTCTGGGGGTGGGCCCAGGGTCCGGGGATTCCATGGGCTGAATATCGACCTGGGTGTGCCTGGGAGGCTGGGGAGCATCCTAGTATTGCCCGTTTATGTTGTCAGGGCTATTTTGTTTGTCAAACGGGAAGTGTGCAAGTATTATATGATGACTACTGGGTTTATAGAATGATAAAATGTGTCTCAGAAGGTAGTATTAATAGTGGGTTTTCCACTTTCAGCTGTAGTCATTCGGATTAAGTGTCATGATATGCGTGTATAGTAATTTTCCAGTCACCCGACTGTAGTGAGTGTACTTCAGTTTAGAGTCTAGTAAGGGATCTCACAAACTTAATATGATGGCTTGAAGCTAAGGGGGAGATGATAGAGCGAATAACCAAGTCAGGCTTTCAGATTCTAGTAGTGATGTCAGTATGACATAGAACATTTGAAGGGAAGAGTGAGGCTCAAACCATTCCGATCTCAGTATTTTTCAGTTATCCTAATACCTACTGATACCTTACGTTTCAGTTCCATGATCATAGTCCATGTTCATGTATATGATAGAAAATCACGTGCTCTTCTAGATTCCTAATTGAGGAACTTTAGTTCATTCAGCCGTCGGAATCACATTCTGTATTTTATGAATTCTATATTAAGTTCATGCAGCTCATGACTCATGTATTCACACTTTATAGTGTGCTCAGTTCCCATAAATTCATGCTATACTCTTTACAATAGGTGGAATATAGTTCATAGCCATGTATGCCCCAATTCAGATTTATTTTTCTTTGATAAATCCCGGATGTTGATTTGCTATTCCTTAAGTGTCAAGTTTCATATAACATCTTTCCATGCTTCAAGATCTTATGTTCTAATGTTTAGTGACTCCTCTTTATTTTATGGTAGTGATGATGAGTAAATGTTTCTAGTTGGTGGAAGATCATAGTATGTTTATTTTAGATAAGGCCATAAGTGCGAAGTAAGGTTGGGGCCAAGTCTTTCATACATGTGATGGTTAGCTGAAAGGTGTGTGTGTGTATATTCTTCGGGTAGAGTGTGGGAGCTATATTGATAGATGGTTAGCAGAATATGTGAAGTGTGTCTTTATGAGTGTTTACTTTGAAGTTCATACTTGGTTATTGAGATAGGCTTGAATGACATGTTGGAATTTTTGTTTAGGTATGCTATTTGCACTAGCGACTTCGTAGTAATAGTTCAGAGTTAGCCATTTGAGTGGTAAGGCATGATAGGCTTAGGGTGTGATCTTTTAAGAGATATAAAAGGTGGAATCTTATGGTTTAAACTTGTATCATGGAGTGGCATGTAGTATTTTGCGAGTTGGAGTTAGGCCTAAACACGGTGAAGAGGATTTAAGTTACTATAGACATTAGTAGAAAGATTTATAAATGCAAATACGAGAACAAATAGATTGAATGAATATGATATCTACTGGTAATAGTATAGTTAAGGGAGTATTCGAGGAGTATGCTAATCTTTAAAGTAAGAAGTCGCATTGACTAGGGCCTGGAAATTCTATCCTAATTTATAAGTTATACATCTATATTCCATACTACAGAGTAGTGTAGATGTTGGGATTTCCATCAGTTGGATGTCTTATGTAATCCATACCCAAGATTCGTGGCTTCCTATTGCTACTAGAACTTCTTTAGAGAGAGCGTTGAAAAGATACCCAGTTGAGTATAAATGTCTGGTATAATTCAGTCTGTAATTCAGTTTAACAGTCGTGCAGACAAGTTACCATGGTTTTTCCACCTTTTCACCCAGTCCTACTATCCGAAGTCTCATACATATGGACATTCCCAAGAAATAATCTATTCCATCCATATAAATTGTGAGTTCAGTTCATTCCAAGCATCATGTTTCAGATTCAGCTATCTATTCATGACTCGGTGCATAAGAGTTCAGCGTATAATCACAAAATTTTTCAAGTATTTCAGCTTAGATAGTGTAATACCCTTGTATGATCTAAGTCTTGATATCTTATGATTCGTACTTGCATAAGTTATCACTTCCTAATTTAAATATGTCTGATTGGATCATGAATATTTCACGGGAATCCTAAATTTTCAGCACAAATCAGCTTCTTGAAGCAAGAAAAGTCAAGTCAGCTCAGAATTAAGTTTCATTATAGAAGTTTAAATATTTCAGATCAGTTATGTCCTTTCTTAGAAGTCACATCATGTCCGCGTTATTCCATACGTTGAAGCTTCAACAAGTTCCTACCCATCATTCGTGGACGAATGGTCCCAAGGGGGAGATAATGTTACACCCCCCATTTCGGACGAGAACGAAAATCGTCATTTCGTTCACGTAAATGTTCTAAAAGACATAAATCCAATGCAATTTTAGTGTGTTAATAAATTATGTAGTGTGGAAACCTATTTGAGCATGAATTGAGATCATAGAGGTCCCCAAGCTCAAGGACAAGTTAAAAGTTTTCCTATCGTTCGAATTTTAGTGAGCGTTGAAACTTAGGTCAAATTCAATAGATTATTACTATTTTTATATATTGAATTAGAGTTCCTACTATATATCAAGTGAAAGATATTCGAATTATCTTCCCAACGATACCAATTTCGCAAAAATCCGACACCCGAGGAAGAAGTTATGGCTTTGCAAAGTGGAGTATGTCGTGCAGCATAAGGTGTGCGACGCACACCCTAACTTATGCCTTAAGGTGTGCGACGTACAAAATAATGTGTGCGATAAAGAGTGTGCCGCACAACCTATATTATGCGATAAGGTGTGCGCCGAATATATTATTACTCAAGTAACTTAAACACTCTCTTTTTGGGGCAAAATGGTCCTTTTCCCACCCTTATTTAGCCATAAACAAGAAATTCAGTTCCCAAATACCCCAAAATACACCTTCATTCATCAAAATTACTCAAGAACTCTCCTTAGCGTTTCAAAATAAAAACCCAAGTAACTCAAGATTCAATCGTGGGTTTTTGAAACTAATTGCAAATTTGGAATCCCCAGAACATAGGTATCAAGAAGCACCTATCATCTTCGCATATAGAGGTACGTGGGGTTATATCAAAATCTCATGGGCTTAAAAATTCATGTTTTAGAAATGGGGGTTTTGAAATTATGAATATAATCCCGTTTTAAATGTTCTATTATATTAATTTCTTATTTAGGCCTATTCCCGAAGTGGTTTTTTATATAATATATGTATATGCATGTATTCCGAAAAGATGTTCACTTGAGAGCATGGATTATATGAAATCACTTTCTTTATATGATCTCGTCTTAAATTCTCATATGATGTGAAATGTTTTGAAATCATCTTGACAAGCGTGACATAAAATATTTTGAAAATGGTAATGGTTTTGACTTGCAATGAGAGGGTTGTTATGTTAAAATATGATGAATATAATGGTTGCATGAAAGAATGATGTGATATTGATGGCTTGCAAGTCAGGTATGAAGATACCCTACAGAATAAGATATGATATTGAATTAAATGGAGTTTGATGCATTGATTTTACATGAGATATGTGGATGCTTGAAGAAGACATGTGAGTGTAAGGGCTCATCGCTGGAAACCGTGTTTGCTGACATGGGGATTTGGTACCAGGCTAAGTGATCTTGTGTACTTGACTTTATGTCATTCCCAAATTGGGACAATGGTTAGGAGCCCAGGCTAAGTGCTCTTGCTCACTACTCTACTTTATTGGGTTGAGACACCCTGCTGTGTGATCTTGTGTGTCTTCCCCTCACTTATACTCTAATCTCGGCGGCAACCGATATTTGATAGTTGGTGTAAATGTTATATGTAGGGTATTACACCTAGCTCAACTACATTACATTGTTGTTGAAAACTATTACATTATGCCCATGTGTTTTAAAATGACATGATATGAAACTTCTTTATAATGGCTCTCACTTATATTTGGAAAAAAATATTATATTTTGTTTTTGATTTCTCTGCGTACCAGTACTTTTGTATTGACCCTCTTCCCCCCAGGTTTGGAGGCACAGTTTAGGGGTCCAGATAACCAGTAGATCTCTTCCGACAGATTTGCAGAATCAAGTGGTTAGCCTTCTATATTTCAGAAGGCCTGAAATCTGTCAGTTCATTTATCATTTAGTAGTTTTGGGTCTACTGGGGGCTTTGTCCCAGTTTTCAGATAGTAATTTGTTGTAGTGATGTATTATAGATTTCGTAGACGTTTGTTCAAATGTTGATAGATGTTGTGGGACATTATTTCCCCTTTGTTGATTTCATTTGATTTATGACCATGTTTTCCATAATGTTGTGTATCTTCCGCATATCTTATTATCATATCAATTATGAGTATGATTACCAGATAGATAGGGGTGTTTCGGGCATTCATGGTTCGGAATGCTCATCACGGCAGGCCCTGTTCGGGTTGTGACACTTTCATAACAAGAGGAAAAATTTCATACTATGAACTTCTCCAAGCAACTGATGCGTTTAGCGATAGTAATCAGATTGGTTCCGGAAGGTTTGGCTCTGTTTACAAAGGCGTTATCAGAAGTGGAACTTCTATTGTAGTTAAAGTGTTCAATCTACAACTAGATGCGGCATTCAAGATCTTTGATACAGAATGTGAGGTTCTGCGCAGCCTTCGCCATAGGATAATCTCGTAAGAGTCATAACTAGTTGTTCCAACCATGATTTTAAGGCTTTAGTGCTCGAGTATATGCCACATGGAAGTATTGAGAAGTATTTGTATTCGCACAACTACTTCCTTGACATCAAGCAGAGACTAAGCGTAATGATAGATGTGGCATGTGCTTTGGAATATTTTCACCATGTGATACCAAACGGTATCTACAAGAGCACAAAATATTCCACAAACTAACAAAAACAATCCACACATACAAGACACCAAGCGGAAACAACAAACACAAACTTGAAAGATAAAGAAGATACATAACTTGACACAAAGAGAATACGAAGCGTAGAAACTGAAGAGTGTATCAAACTCTAAAACCTCTACAAATAACATTATCAAGCACCAAGTTCTTACGCAAACACAAGAAGGACTCACATCACTCAAGCACTCACGTTTCTAACCGTTTCACAACACAAGTGGAACCTTTCATTTATGATGTTCAAAGTTGGTGGTCTACTCTCTTATTGAGAGGAAAATGGTGTTTCAATGTTACAATCTTCATTCAAAAAATAAGCTAACTAAGCAAATAAGACTAAGGGGTTCTACTTATAGTCTATTACAAAAGAAATGGGAAATGACACCTTTACCCTGAATGAAGGGGCTGGGTTTGGAGTGTATAAATAGGGCTGCCTTGTAGTGTTTTTATGACACTCAAGGCATGTCTTCACACGTTAATACATACACTCCCTTGGAAAAAATTAAGACATGCTAAAACACATCCATCTTCATGAATGTGCCTTGAATACATTGTAAGTCACGAGCTTGGCTCCTAGGGAATGGTATTGAGCTCTCGATACCCGTTTGCCACTCTTTTGCAAAGGTCTTCACACTCTTCCCTCTTCTTGGATATGGTTCAAGTATGGTTGCTTGTGCTTGTACTCTATTTGCACATGTAACACTTGTAATCCTTGTTCTCTTTACGCTTGTATAATCCTCTCCATCTTAAAAGAAATTTGTCCTCAAATTTACACCTTGCAAAACCAAAGAGAGGGACCTAAGCACACAATCCTCATGGTATGAGGGTTAGCATTAGTGTCACAAATTATTTAATCATGCCAAGGGGGTACACTTTTGGAATACATCCAACAATCCTTTGTTATGATCATGAAACACTTACCACAAGCAGCACAAAGGACTTGGCAAAGATAGACATCAAGGGAAGAGGAGTACAACCCGAGACCATTTGAAAAACATCCATAGGTCCTTTGTGTGTAACATGAAAATATTAGCATGAATGGCACAAAGGATATGGTTTTGGCAAATACTAAGAGATAAGGAAACCACACTGGTCTTGATGGCCTTACTACACCCAAAAAGTAAGACTAACTTTGGCTTAGAAACCATAAGATACATTTGTTTCATTACCTCCACAAAGAACCTCATCAAATATGGTGCCACTATTGATCCTAAGGTCCACCTTACCCACATATCATTATCATGCAAACAAGGAAACCAGACACCAAACTTACTACCTCTACACAATACACATTAAAAATTAACGTGGTTATCATCATAGGTAAAGAGGTAGTATAGGAAGGAATCAAGTGTGAAGACTTTATACCGAGGGGGTACACATTTAAAATACAACCTGCAATCCTTTGATTTGACAATGAAACATTTAGTATGAATATTAAAAGAATAGGGATAAGGCAAACATAAAGGGGGAATAAGAACAAACTGAGACAATTCCTTTCCCATATCAGTAATGGACCGGGATCAAATAGATGAAGTATCCAAGTGAATAAGCCGAGGCTACTCATTCCTTTTAATAGAGAATCAAGCCCAAAATCACCCAAGGCATTACTCATAACTTTGACATACACATGGTCATTATGAACAAGAATAATATCATGGCTTTCATCACACAAGTTCAAAGGACCATATTCATTATCTAGATCAACATTACAAGCATCAACACTAACTTGAAAATTTTTAATCATACCATTTACATGTTCTAGTAGTGAGCTATTCTTAGGATCACATTGATCATTATACACACCCGAAATACTACCAAGGAAGGATGCTTGTACTTCTACGCTATCTAGAGCAAAAAACACATCAACTTGGCTACTAATATCCATATCACAACTTTTTAAACTTAAGGGAGTGTAAAGTGTACCAATTTTACCTTGGTTTTTACTAGGGAAGCCCACTTGCATTGAATTCTCGGCCAAGAATGCAATTGGAACACCAACATGTTTGGGATGGATTTCTTTTGGATTCTCCTTTGGGAATATATTATCTTGTACCTGCATATAAGAAGAACCAATGCCAGGCAAAATTCTATCACTTGGGTTAGTGAGTAACAAGGGTTCTTTATGGATAAAATGCACAATCAAGCATTTTTTTACCCATTCAACTTCACTACCCATGGATTCCCTTTCACTTTCCCTCTATTCTTCCCATTCTTCTTGTACCTCAGCATCAAATTTCTCTCCATATTGAGGCTTGGCTTCATTCTCCTGGGAGTCTAACTCTCCCTCTTTTTCTACTTGGACGGGGTATTTCCAGGTTAGTGTAGCTTGGGAAAGAGACATTGGATTTAGTATAGTGTAGGGTCTTTGAATTGGAGGATTTTGGAGTGGAGGATTCGCGTTTAGGGATGGAATTTTTGTTCCAAGTCCTCCTTGTGGAACTTGGTGGAGTGAGGAACGACTAGGTCCATCTTGTTCCCGGCTTTGGGAGTAAAGATTGACTTGGTTTGTAGCACTTGGTGGATAAAATATTTGGTGCAAGGTCTTGGGAGTAATAGTAGGTAAGATTTTTTGAGGGGTATGAGGTCAAGAACTCCTTTGGCTTTCCACCCTCTCCAACCTTTCACTCGTTGAGCTTTCATTCGAACCCAACTTCTCCACATTTGCCTTAATACAAGACACACCTCGAGACAAGGTTTCAAGTCTAGCTAAGAGGACATTCATAACATTATTGTCCATGGTTGGAGGATTGGAATTTTTGGGTTCCATCTGCAATTGTACCTACAAAACAAGCAAACGTTAGTTCCAAATACACTCACAGATTCTACACACTCGGCTTCCTCACTTGGTTCTTCAAGTGTTGTAAGCCGGCTATCAACTTGTGAGAACTTGGAGTGAGTCTACTCTTTAGTTATAATGGATTTCGGTTTTGAAAACTCAAGGAAGTTTCGTACGCACTTGAACCAAGAACAACTACAAATTGTAAATGAGCAAAGCACCACAAAGAATGTTGACACGAATACGTACTCGAAAACTAGTTCACAACTTAGTAGGTTGTTACTTTGTTGCCAACTAGTGTAGGAGTTAATAGAAAGAAAACTAGTAAAGACAAGGAAAGAAACTTGGAATGTCCTATGACTTGAGTTTTGTTGTTGATGTGGCCTACAATTTTAATTTTTGGCCGTTTGGTGTTGTTGATTTGTTGATGTTTGATGTTTTCCAACTTGAATGATTCAATTTTGTTTGTTTGGTGAGGCTTTTTCGGTTTTTGGAATGAAAGACAAGGCCTTGGACTCTTTTTTCAAAGGCCAAAAAGGTGTCAATAAACTTTTCACCAATTTGCACCAAAATGGCAAAATACCTTTTTCCTTTGGCTTTGTCCCTTTCGTCTTTTGGTTCTTCTTGAAAAAGGTTTTGACACTATTTTGGTAAGGGAGCTTTTGGGAGGTCTTTTGTTGATTTTATTCTTTGGGTGTTGTCTTGAAACTAGTTTCAAGACAAACACAAGACTTAACCTCTCTCTTCCCCTTTTCAAATCAAACACACCTTTTGTTGAACATTCACCTCAAGAACATTATGAACAACAATAAGAACACTTATGAACAACAACAATATTCAAGCCGTCCAACCCTTCAACAACACTAAAAAAAGGCTCAAATGTTGGACCTTAGACTCAAGTGTTCGAGGGAAACAACAAGATAACACATGAAACTACTTAGGACAAGAAAAATAACACCTAAATCTATGCTTCAAATTTCAGCCAAGACACACAAAAAAGACACAATTTCTCTGCCAAGGTACAAAAATGGGAACAACTCTTTTTTTGTGAGATTTTTTATTTTGAAAACTTCTTCTAGTGTTAGGAAACAAAGATCTAACACTATAAAATACAAAACAAAAAATTCAAGACCAAAATTTCGGCGAAGAACCAAAAAAAATGGGACAGCTTCACTATTTTTGAGTTTTCCAGCTTTTCAACACCTTTTTTTTTTTAATTTTTCAAGAGAACAAGCCCAAGATTGTTCTCACGTGAATGAAATCAATGATGGCTCTGATAGCAAATGATATAAAACGGTATCTACAAGAGCACAAAATAGTCCACAAACTCACAAAAACAGTCTATACGTACAAGACACCAAGCGGAAACAACAAACACAAACTTGAAAGATAAAGAAGATAGATAACTTGACACAAAGAGAATACGAAATGTGACAACTAAAGAGTGTATCAAACTCTAAATACTCTACAAATCACATTAAACAACACCAAGTTCTTACGCAAATAGAAGAGGAACTCGCTTCACTCAAGCACTCACATTTCTAGCCGTTTCACAACACAAGTGGAACCTTTCACTTGTGATGTTCAAAGTTGGTGGTCTACTCTCTTCTTGAGAGTAAAATGGTGTTTCAATGTTACAATCTTCATTCAAAAAATAAGCTAACTAAGCAAATAAGACTAAGGGGTTCTACTTATAGTCTATTACAAAAGAAATGGGAAATGACACCTATACCCTAAATGAAGGGGCTGGGTTTGGAGTGTATAAATGGGTCTGCCTTGTAGTGTTTTTATGACACTCAAGGCATGTCTTCACACTTTAATACATACACTCCCTTGGAAAAAATCAAGACATGCTCAAACACATCCATCTTCATGAATGTGCCTTGAAGACATTGAAGTTCCCGAGCTTGGCTCCTAGGGAATGGTTTGAGCTCTCGATACCCATTTGCCACTCTTTTGCAAAGGTCTTCATACTTTTCCCTCTTTTTGGATATGGTTCGAGTATGGCTACTTGTTCTTGTACCCTCTTTGCACACGTATCACTTGTAATCCTTGTGCTCTTTACGCTTGTATCGCCATGGGTGCTCGTTGCCTGTGAGTTACTATGACGTGAAGCCTAGTAACATCTTGCTGGATGAGGATATTGTTGGCCACCTAAGTGATTTTGGAATTTAAAAACTACTTGGTGAAGATCAGGGTGATTTGTACACTAAAACCTTAGCAACATTCAGGTATATTACACCGGGTTCATCTCTCTATTTTGTTAATTATTTGAACATTGATTATTCCTCTTCTTTTCCCCACCAAAGAAATATTACATCTTTAAATGAATGGTTTGATTGTAGAGTATGGACTGGAAGGACTAGTGTCAACAAAGTGTGATGTCTACAGTTACGAGATCATGTTGTTGGAAACGTTTACTTGGAGAAAGCCTAATGAGTTTGAGGGAGATCTTATCTTGAAGAAATAGGTGAGTTATTCACTTCAGATGCTGTAATAGAGGTCGTAGATGCCAACTTGTTAACATCAACCGGTAATCGCTTAAAGAAAGAGCTAGATGTTGTGGCATCAATCATGAAAGTTGCATTAGATTGTTGTAATAAATCTCCAACGTGAAGGAGCAACATGAAAAATGTTTTAGGGATGCTATAGAAGATCAAGATTCAACTTCTAGCATGTTGAGGATATTGTTCGAATATGTTGTTCTGAATAATTTGTTTGCTGCAAATATTTGATTAATTTTGGATTCCTATAATATTTGTTGAAACTTATTATGAAGTTAGTAGGTTCATATTAGTTGGTTATCACATTTTTCTATTATAAGCAGTTAGTTATCATTGACACTGTTACATTGATTTGTTGGTTTGTTAGACGAAGTTGTTAGCTGAGTGTAGAGTTAGTTAGTGAGCTATTAGTGAGCTGTCAGGAAGCTTCTAGATGCTCATCTGCTGAGCATGTGAGTGAGTCTATAAATAGAAGAGATCACCATACATTGTAACTAACTTTTGATACATACAATTCCCATCTTAGCTAATCTTTCTCTTCTATTCTCATCTTCTCTTCTTCTCTCTGAACTCAGTAGCTGTAACAATGAAAGCTACGTATGAGTGTGTAAGTTTATGATAGCTATTTCAACATGGTATCAGAGCCATGAAGATCATGGAACTGGAGAAACAACAATCGAGTGTGAATATATCATCAATACAATATGTTTTTTGTCTGTGATTTTTCGTTGTGAGAAAATAAGCTGAGAAGAGATAGATCTTCATTTGTGAGTCATAAATATTTGATTACAAGTTGCAAACTTTGAGATTTTTTGATCGTTTCTTATTTCTACTTAGTCATAACCTGTAAAGTAGACATGGAACCTAAAATTGATCCTAGTGATCCTCTGTTTCTGGGAGCATCAGATGTAGTAGGAGCTGCACCAATTCCCATTAAGTTGACTGGTTCAGAGAATTATGGAATTTGGTGTAGATCTATGAAAATTTCCCTTTTGGGAAAGAGGAAATATGGTTTTATAACTGGTACTTGCAGTAAGGATACATATAGTAAAGAGTTACATGATTAGTGGGAGACATGTACTGTAGCGGTTTTGTCATGCAGATGAGCTCAGTCAGTGCAGAGTTACTTGGTGTTATTGTGTATGCAACAAATGCTTGTGAGGTGTGGGAAGATCTTAAAGAGAGATTTGAAAAACTGAATTGTGTGAGATTATATCTGTTACACAGGGAAATCAACAACTTACACCAAGGCACTGATTCAATTTCAACCTACTTCACTAAGCTGAAGAACCTGTGGAGTGAACATGATGCTGTGATACCAGCTCCCTCATGTAATTGTCCTAAGTCTAGGGAGTATTCAGAACACTTGTATCAGTTGAGGTTGGTACAATTCCTAAGTGGACTAAATGACACTTATGATCAAGCAAAGACGCAGATACAGATGAAGGGAACAACACCTACACTTAACGAAGCATATGCAATGATCATTGAGGATGAGATCCAGCAACTTGCTTGTTCTGTGACTATTAGTGACAGAATTGAACCTATTGCTATTCAAGTACATAGAAATTATGCAGACTCTGGACATGGAAGCAGAAATAAGGCATCAACCAGTTATGGAGGACAAGGGTATAAAGGTAAGAGGTATGATTATTGTAAATTTACTGGGCAGACAAGAGAAAGCTGCTACAAGCTACATGGATATCCAAGTGATTGGAGAAACAAGAAGAAGAGCAATTATAATAATCCAAGGGGAGTGTCAAACCAAACTTTCTACAATGGTGTAGGTAAAGATGGTAGATATGGCTATGGACAGCCAGCTACTAGTCAAAGCAATAGCCAGTTATCAGCTCATAATTTTATTGGACCTCAGGCAGAGAAAACATGTTTGGATGATCAACCAAGTAACCAGGGAGAGAAAAAAGGACTACAATAACGCTCGTTTAGCAAAGGGACAAGGATTTTCAGAAGATGAATACAAACAGATCATAGCATTGTTCAACAAAGAAACACATGACTTTGAGGTGACTAATATGATAGGTACTGTTACTTGTCTTTCTAGTCATGTTGTTCCACATGAATGGATAGTGTACTCTGGATCCACACACCATGTGACAGCATACAAGGATGTACTATCATATTATCACAAAATGAGCAACACAGTATGTGATAAAGTAAACATGCCCACTAGAGATAAGGTGAATATTTCACATGTAGGAGAAGCAGAGGTGCTAAAGAATGAGTTTGTAAGGGATGTATTGTATGTTCCTGATTTAAAACTGAACTTGTTGTCAGTATCTAATATGACTAAATAACTTTCTTGTTTTGTGTCATTCTATCCTAACTTCTGTGTGTTTCAGGACCTTCACAGTGGCAAGGTGAAGATGATTGGTAAGGAAAATGGAGGATTGTATTTCCTCAAGAATGTAAGTGGAATGAATTGACTGCTTAATAATGTGGCTCATCAAAATCAGGTTGCAGAAGTAGAGATGCATGAGTGCAGTTTATGGCCTATAAGGCTGGGGCATCCCTCTTCCCAGGCATTAAGAACACTCAATTTGTTAAGACACAATGTTGATATAGATATTTTGAATAAGTTTAATGTTTGTCCACTAGGTAAAAAAACTAGACAAATCTTTCCTTTTAGTACATCTAGAGCTACAAAGTATTTTGATATTGTGCATATGGATCTATGCAGGACATATAATACACCTACTTTTGACAAGAATTACTACTTCTTGACTGTTGTTGATGATCATAGCAGATATACCTGGCTTCATTTGCAACAATTAAAGACTAAATGTGTTGTATCCATAAATTTTTTTTTACTCCAATTAAGAATCAGTTTGGTGCTCAAGTGAAAGTACTGAGGTCAGATAATGGTACAGAGTTCATTAATTCTTAGAGTAAAGAGTTGTTTCAATCTTTAGGTATAATACATCAAAGTAGATGCCCATACACACCACAAAAGAATGGTGTGGTTGATAGAAAACACAGGAAGATATTGAATGTTGCAAAGCCATCAGCTTTTAATCACAGATGCCTATTAGGTTTTAGGGTTTGAATGTTAAGGCTGATGTGTATCTTATTAACAGGTTACCATCTTCAGCTATTGAGGGTAAAATTCCTTATGAAGTTTTGTTTTGCAAGGTCCCATCATTGACACACTTGAGAGTTATTGGTTGCAAGTGTTATGCCTCAGTACTACCAAAAGCTGATAGTCTCTCAGAAAGAGCTAAGGCTGAAGTCTTAATAGGTTATTCTACTACTCAGAAATGTTGCATCTTACTAGATTGGTGTACTAAGAAGTTGTTTACCACAAGAGATGTGGTGTTCAAAGAAGATTCATTCCTTTTTGTAGAGGATCCCACCTCAGAATCTTCTGCAGATTTCCTTAAGATGAATTTACCTATTGATGTTGAGGCAGAAATAGAAGCTTACACAGATGTACATAATCAATCATATAAACCACAAGAGGCAGGTACACTTTCACAGAATCCTGATAATAATCATAATGAAGACACTTACAACTTATCCAGTACAGATGAGTCATCCTCATCACCTACAGTTACTCCAAGAAGATCAAGAGTCATCAAACAACTTGGTTGGTTGCTGGACTATGCATCACCAGAGAAAAAAAGGGGAACTAGATATCCAATGGCAAACTATCTCTCTTATGAAAATACTAGTTCAAAATACAAGAGTTTTGTGTCTAATTTGTTAGAAGAAGTTGAACCAAAATCTTACAATGAGGCTAGTAGAGACAAGAGGTGGATTGAAGATATGGAAAAGGAAGTTAGAGCCCTTAAATACAATTACACGTGGGAATTAGTTTATATTCCTATAGAAAAGAATATAATTGGATCAAAATGGGTGTACAAGATCAACTACAAATCCAATGAAGATTTAGAAAGGTTTAAGGCAAGGTTAGTGGCCAAAGGTTATAGCCAACAAGAGGGACTGGACTACCATGGCACTTTTTCTCCAGTGGCCAAAATGGTTATAGTGAGAAGTGTCATTGCTTTGGCAGTATCAAGAGAATGGTACATGTACTAGATGGATGTTTGCAATGCATTTCTACAAGGTGATCTAGAGGAGAAAGTATATATGGAGATGCCAGATGGTTTCAAAGAGGGAAGGAAACACAAAGTTTACAGAATGATTAAGTCACTATATGGACTTAAGCAAGCATCCAGGCAGTGGAATATAAAGCTTACTGCAACATTGCTCAAGGCAGGATTTATTCAAAGTAGCTATGACCATTCAGTCTGTACCTTAAAGAAGTCAGAAGGAATGGTGATAGTTCTGGTTTATGTGGATGATCTTCTAATAACAGGTGATAATGCAGACATGATAAACGCAGCAAAAGGCACTCTCCATTAGCAATTCAAACTCAAGGATCTAGGTGAGCTTAAGTACTTCTTAGGCATTGAAGTGTTGAGGTCTTTAAGTGGATTTATATTGAATCAAAAGAAGTATATATTGGAGATTATATCTGATACAGGACTAGCTGGTGCTAAGACGGATCTCACTCAATTAGAGACTAATATTAAGTGAACTTCTATTGAACTGGATGAGGCTATAGGTGTTAAAGGAGATGTAGTTTTAAAGGATATGACATCATACTAAAAACTTGTTGGAAAGCTGATGTATGCAACCATAACAAGACCTGATATCAGTTATACAGTATAAACTCTTAGTCAGTTTATGAAACATCCTAGAACATCAAATCTAGAAGCTGCAAATAGGGTGATAAGGTATATAAAAGGTACTGTAGGACAAGGTATATGGCTCAAGGAACAACCCAATGTAGAACTGGTTTGTTGGAGGCTGCATGTCCAAATACTAGGAGATCTGTAATAGGTTATGTATGGCAATTTAGTGGATCTTTGATATCTTGGAATTCTAAAAAACAACACACTATTTCAAGAAGCTTAGCTGTGGCTGAATACAGGAGCATGGCCTCAGCTTTGGAAGAAGTAACATGGTTGGAAGGACTGTGTGCAGAATTGGGGGTCCCTATTGCTAAGCCTATTACTATCTATAGTGATAGCAAATCAGCTATCCAACTAGCTGTAAATCCTATATTTCATGAAAGGACCAAACATATTGAAGTGGACTGTCACTTTATCAGAGACAAGATCAAGGAATGTTTGATTCAACCCATGTATATGCAGAGTTGCCAACAGATTGCAGACATCCTCACCAAGAGTTTGAGCCATGATCAACACACATTTACAAAGCAAGTTTGATGTGCTCAATATTTTGCACCCTACATCTTGAGGGGGAATGTTGAAACTTATTATGAAGTTAGTAGGTTCATATTAGTTGGTCATCACGTTTTTTTATTATAAGTAGTTAGTTTGCATTGACACTATTAGACTAATTTGTTAGTTTGTTTGTCGAAGTTATTAGCTGAGTGTAGAGTTATTTATTGAGCTTTTAGGAAGCTTCTAGATGCTCAGGTACTAAGCATGTGAGTGAGTCTATAAATATAAGAGATTACCTCACATTGTAACTAACTTTTGATACATACAATTCCCATCTAAGCTAATCTTTCTCTCCTATTTTTTTTCTTTTCTTCTTCTCTCGAAACATAGTAGCTGCTACAATGGCTGCTTTGTACGAGTGTGTGAGTTTATGTAATGCCCCACAATTCGGGCTACAATATAGACCATGAATTTGATGAGTTGCTAATCCCGAAGCCATAAAATCCTATTCAAATACAACATGTTAATTATTTTTTAATATGTGAATCGAATCAAGCTTGAATTTAGACCATAGAGGTCCTTCAACTCAAGGACGAGTTGAAACGATTTCATCGACTAAGTTCTAGTAGACGTTGTAAAGTGTGTCAGATTCCATTAACCATAACTCTCTGTATATGTCGAATTAGGAAGCCTACTATGTGTCAAATAATAGGTGTTCGAGTTAGCTTTCCAACGATACCAATTTGGCAAAAATCTGACACCCGAGCAAGAAGGTATAGCCCTTCAAAGTGATAAGCGTCGACTAACCAATTTCCCATGGCCAATGAAAAGTATAGGCAATAGCCTAGGTGGCACCTATGTAAACATAGGTGATAGCCTAGGCAGAGCCTATGCAATCATAGGCGATAGCCTAGGCAGCGCCTATGTGAACATAGGCAACGGGATAGGCGGCGCCTATTTAAGGAAATCTAATGATTTAAACACTCCGTGTTGAGGACAAAGTGGTCCTTTTCCACCCTTACTTAGCCCTAAAATATGAGATTTAGTTCCAAGGACCCCAAAATACATATTATTTCATCAAAAGTGCTCAAGATTCTCCTTAGGGTTTTAAATTAAAAATCCAAATACTTCAAGATTTGACCGTAGGTTTTCAAAGATCATTACATATTTGGAATCAACAATCCGCAAGCTTCAAGAAACAGCTATTATCCTTGGAAATAGAGGTACGTGGGGTTATCCAAAAATCTCATAGGTGTAGTTTTTATGAATATGCATGCTTTTAAATAGGGGTTTTCAATCAAATGCAAAAATGTTGCTTTCAATATGATTTCTAAGTCATTTTCTTTATGTCATGGGAATTGTTTGCCTACGTACTTCAATGGTTGAAACCATGCATATGTGATTTGAGATTTTCCATGGAAGTTTGATAAATATGAATGATGAATTGTTTTCAAATTCCCATGATAATGTTTCAATACTCCATATTGTATTGTGATCAACAAAAGAGAGCATAAATTTGAAATAAATATTGTTCACCACTTGTAAATGATGAAGCACCTTGGTTTTTACATGATTATGCATATGTGGCTGTGATATTGATGCAAGTCGGGTATGTCGATACCCTACAGAATACGATATGTGATTGAATAAAATAAAATTTGAATGCATTGATTTTACATGAGAAAGGTCGATGCCCGAAGAAGGCATTTGAGACACAAGGGCTCATCGATGGAAAAACGTGTTCGCCGACACGGAATATTGTTACAAGGCTAAGTGATCTTATGTACTTGACTTTATGTCATTCCCAAATTGGGACTATAGGTAGGAGCCCAGGCCAAGTGATCTCGGGCACTTCCATTGGGTTGAGATACCATGCTGTGTGATCTTGTGTGTCTCTCCCTCACTTATACTCTAATCTCGGTGGTAACCGAGGTTTCACAGTTGGTGTAAATTATATAGGTTATTCCACCTAGCTTAGTTGCATTTTATTATTGTTGAGAAAAAAAACTATTGTATTACACCTATGTTTTTTCAAATGATTTGATATGAAATTGATTTATAATTGCTCTCAACTATACTTTGTAAAAATATTATGTTTTGTTTTGATATCTCTGCATGCCAGTACTTTTGTGCTAACCCCCTCCCCTCTCCAACCTCTCAGGTTCAGAGGCCCAATTTAGGGGTCAAGAGAATTAGTAGAACTTTCAGAAATAGCTGTAAAGACAAGTGGTGAGCCTTCTATGTTTTGGAAGGTCTTATGTCCTGTAGTCCTTTTATCTTATATTCAATTTTAGGTCTATTGGGGGCTTTGTCATAGTTTTCAGAGATAGGGGTTTTGGGCCTCAATGGTTCGAAGTGCTCGTCATGGCCAGGCCCTGGTTCGGGTCGTGACATACTTGGTATCAAGGCACGGTTCATGGTCCCAGGGTTTTTGTGAAATCACCTCAGGTAGAGTCTTATTTATGGGTGCGTAGTGGACTACACTTATAAGTTGGAGGTTGCTAGGCCTTTAGGAAATATTTCCCTTCTTTGTGATTTAGTTCGTGCTTCAGTGTCTGAACTGACCCTAATCAATGATCATTTGTCTTTCTGAAACACAGTTATGCCTCCATGTCGTATCGTCGATCAGAATGTTCAGGCAGATGAGGTCGTCCGTCCCACCCATAGGATATGGACCCGTAACAAGGCTCATACTTCAGAATTTGTCCCTACTCTGAGAGTCCCTCTAGTCCTAACTAGTCCACCTCAGGCTCCGTGGACTAATTCCAACCGTTCCCCAACTGCTCAGGGAGATATTTCAAATGTAGAATTCAGATGGTCTATTCATATGCTGACATAGTATGTAGCTAACCAGGATCAATGATCGAAATATGTTGGGTCTACATCTATTACATCTGAGGCTACTAGAGTCGAACATTTCATGAAGATGAACCCACCTAAGTTCATTGGAACCAATGTGGAGGAAGATCCACAGGAGTTTGTAGATGAGATTGAAAAGATCTTTAAGGTGATGTATGTGGATGAGGTTGAAGGGGTGGAGCTAGCAACCTATCAGTTCAAGGACATTGTGAATCAGTAGTATGCTGATTGGGAAGATGAAAAAGCTGAAAGTTCTGAGCCCACAGTTTGGGGCAAATTTATGGAAGATTTCCTTGATCGATTCTTTCCTCTGGAGTTAAGGGAGGCCAAAGTAGAAGAGTTTATGAATCTGAAGCAGGACACTAGTGTCCAGGAGTACACTTTGAAGTTTAATAAACTAGCCCACTATGCACCAGGTTCGACTAGTAATAGGAGGGCCCAGATGAGGAAATTTGCATTTGTCCTTATTGTTGACCTGGTACTTGAGTACCAGGGGGCTATGTTGAATAAGGAGTTAGAATTTGCTCGATTGACCATTCATATACATCTAGTAGAAGATAAGAAAAAAAAGATTGCTGAATCTAGAGAGAAAAACAGACAGGCTAAGAGAGCTAGATCTACGGACCAGTGCCAGAGTCAGCCGCAGAGTGGTAACTTGGGTAGTAAGTGGTCGAAGAAGAAGAAGTTTTGGAATAATGCACAGTCAACAGCCAGCGCCCTAGCACCCAAACCACCGACAGACAGATAAACTCAGAGTTTTCAGACTCTTCATGGGTCTAAAGATCTAGGTACACAGTCTCAGGGCAGTGTGGCCCAGCAGCATCGTACTCGTCCATGGTGTGAGGTTTGCGGAAGGAACCATCTAGGGAAGTGCTGGTTTGAGGGGAGAAACTATTGTACTTATAGAAAAGTGGGTCACCTTCAAAGAGATTATCCATCTATTAGAGTAAATACAAGGGGGGATAAGTCCCAAGCTGCCTCCACAGCTTCTTTTCCTAAGGGTGCCCCTTCAGCTGCTGAAAGCGGTAGCAACCAGTTATATTCTTTGGGCAGAAGCTTCACCAAATGTTGTCACTGGTATGTTATGAATCTTTTCTCGTGCTGTTTATGTATTGCTTGATCTCGGGTCTACTTTATCTTATGTGACCCCTTACGTGGCTATTGGTTTTGGGTTTGAGCCCGAAGTTATTGTAGAACCCTTCTCTATTTCTACTCCTATAGGTGATTCTGTTGTTGCTAGAAAGGTATATAGAAATTGTGTCGTGTCTATTCATAGTAGGTAAACTATGGCAGACCTTATAGAACTCAATATGATAGACTTTGATACCATCCTTGGGATGGATAGGATCTATTCGCATTATGCCACCCTTGATTGCAGAACCCAAAAGGTAATTTTTTCTTTCTCGTACACCAGTTTTATGGGTAGGGAGTTCTGTGGAACCTAGAGGTCACTTTATCTCTTATCTTAGAGCCCGAAAGCTTATCTCCAAACGTTGTATGTATCATCTAATTTGAGTAACAGATTCAAAAGTTCGAAACCTTCCTCTGCAGTCAGTCCCTATAGTGAATGAATTCCCAGAAGTCTTTCCCGAAGATCTCCCAGGGATATCCCCTAATAGGGACATTGATTTTGGCATTGATATGTTGCCAAACACTCATTCTATTTCTATTCTGCCATATACAATGGCTCCTGCGGAACTAAAGGAGTTAAAGGAACAGCTTCCAGACCTCCTAAACAAAGGTTTCATTCTTCCTAGTGTTTCCCTATGGGGTGCACCCGTGCACTTCGTGCGAAAGAAGGATAGGTCCCTTCAGATGTGCATAGACTACCGTCAGCTGAATAAGGTCACGATTAAAAATAAATATCCTCTTCCTAGGATTGATGATATTTTTAACCAGCTTTAGGGTGCCAAGTGCCTTTCAAAAATAGACCTTCATTCGGGTTATCATCAGTTGAAAGTTAGGGAGTCAGACATACCCAAGACAGCCTTTCGAACCCGATATGGTCACTATGAATTTCTAGTCATGTCCTTCGGGTTGACTAACGCTCTTACAGCCTCCATGGATCTTATGAATAGAGTGTTCCATTAGTTTCTGAACTTGTTCGTCGTTGTATTTATTGATGATATTCTGATCTATTCTAAGAGTAAAGAGGATCACGCCAATCACCTCCAAATTATCCTTTAGACCCTTAACGATTGTAAGATATATGCCAAATTTTCTAACTGTTAATTATAGTTAGACGTTATTGCCTTCCTGGGACATATTGTGTCTAGTGATGGGATAAGAGTGGATCCCGAGAAAGTTGAAGTAGAGAAAAAATGGCCCAGACCCACGACTCCAACCGATATTCGGAGCTTCTTCGGTTTGGTGGGGCATTATAGAAGGTTCGTAGAGAGTTTTTCTTCCATAGCTGCTCCAGTTACTAAACTGGATCAGAAAAAGATGAAGTTTGTGTGGTCTGACTTGTGTGAAAATAGTTTTGAGAAATTAAAGGACAAGCTGACTACTGTTCTTGTTTTGACCCTTCCTGAGGGTGTAGATGATTTTGTGGTTTATTGTGATACATCTCGTGTGGGAGTTAGTTGTGTATTAATGCAGTGTAGTAAGGTGATAACTTATGTATCTAGGTAGTTAAAGGTGCATGAGCGCAATTACCCCACTCATGACTTGGAGTTAGCAGTTGTGGTGTTTGCACTTAGAATCTGGAGGCACTATCTCTATGGTCTGCATGTTGATATTTATACTAACCATAAGAGTTTGCAATATATTTTCTCACAGAAAGAATTGAACCTCAGGCAAAGGAGTTGGATGGAGCTTTTGAAAGACTATTATATGAGTCTGCATTACCATCTGGGAAAGGCAAATGTTGTAGCCGACGCCTTTTGCAGGTTGTCTATGGGCAGCCTTTCTCATGTAGAAGAAAGAAAGAAAGAGATGGTGAATGATATTCATCACCTTGTAAATATGGGAGTACGACTCTTAGATTCCAAAGATGAAGGGGTGATTGTTGATGAGTTAGCTAAGTCATCTCTATGTGCTGAATTTAAGGAGAAGCAGGTTGAAGATCCCATCCTGATGTAAATCAAGAAAGATGTGGATCAACAAAAGTTTATGTCGTTTGAAATTGGTGGAGACGGTATTCTAAGATTTCAGGGTAGGTTGTGCGTTCCTAATGTCGATGGGCTACGGGAAACAATCCTTAATGAGGCGCACACTTCGAGGTATGTCATTAAAACAGGCTCTACTAAGATATACCATGCTCTAAAAACCTTGTATTGGTGGAATAACATGAAACGTGATGTAGCTGATTTTTTGTCCAAGTGTTTGAACTGTTAGCAAGTAAAGGTAGAATAGATGAGGCCGGGCGGTACTTCCCAAGAGATATCCCTGCCTTTATAGAAGTAGGAGATGATAAACATGGACTTCATTATAGGACTTTCGAGATCCCAAAACCAGTATGATTCTATATGGGTGATTGTAGATCGGTTGACCAAGTCAGCCCACTTTTTTCCTGTGAGGACTCATTATTCGGGATAGGTTTATGCTAATATTTACATTGAGGAGATAGTTTGATTGCTTGGGGCACCGGTGTCCATTATATCCGATAGAGGTATACAATTTTTATGTTAGATTTAGAGATTCTTTCAGAAGGGTTTAGGTACACAAGTGAATTTAAGTACAACTTTCCACCCTTAGATGGATGGGTAAGCTGAGCATACCATTCATACCCTCGAAGATATGTTGAGGGAATGCGTCATTGATTTTAAAGATAGTTGGGTAGATCACCTTCCACTGGTTGAAATCGCTTACAATAACAGCTACCATGCCAGCATCAAGATGGCTCCTTTTGAGGATTTGTATAGGAGGAGATGTAGGTCTCTGATAGGATGGTATGAAGTGGGTGAGACTTAGTTTTATGGGTCTGATCTTGTTCATCAGGCAGTGGAGAATTGAAAATCATTAGACAATGACTCAAGACTGCTCAGAGTCGTCAGAAGTCCTACGCTGATGTTCGTAGAAGAGAACTAGAGTTTAAAATTAGTGATTGGGTGTTTCTCAAGGTTTCTCCTATGAAAGGAGTTATGCGGTTTGGAAAAAGGGGTAAATTGAGCCCTCGTTATATAGGGCCATATCAAATTTTGGAAAAGATTGGTACAGTTGCATATAAGTTAGAACTGCCTGCAAGTTTGGGTTCCATTCATCCGGTATTCCATGTATCAATGTTAAAGAAATGCATTGGAGATCATTCTATGGTATTTCAAGTAGAGGGTATCAAAGTGACAGACTACTTGTCTTACCAAGAAGAGCTCGTTGAAATTTTAGATCGCCAAGTTTGAAAGTTGAGGAGAAAAGAGATAGCCTTATTAAAGGTACTATAGAGGAATCAGAAAGTCGAAGAAGCAACTTGGGAGTCAGAAGATGACATGAGAGTTAGATATCCCAATTTGTTTGCTTCAATAGAGGAGGAGACAGAAGGTACTATTCCTATCTTTTCTTTCCTAGTCCTTTATTATGCTTGAAATTGTGTCTGTCTATGTCCCGCATCATCATTCGGGGACGAATGATCCTAAGGGGGGATAATGTAATGCCTCACAATTCGGGCTACAATATAGACCATGATTTCGATCAGTGGCTAATCCCTAAACCATAAAATCCTATGCCAATATGGCATGTTAATTATTCTGTAGCATTTGAATCCGCTCAAACTTGAATTTCGACCATAGAGGTCCTTCAACTCAAAGACGAGTTGAAACTATTTCGATCGACAAAGTTTTAGTAGATATTGTAAAGTGTGTCAGCTTCCATCGACCATAACTCTCTATATATGTCGAATTAGGAAGCCTTCTATGTGTCAAATGATAGGTATTCGAGTTAGCTTTCCAACGATACCAATTTGGCTAAAATCTGACACCCGAGCAAGAAGTTATGGCCCTTCAAAGTGATAAGCGTCGCCTAACCAATTGCCCATGGTCACTGGAAAGCATAGGCAATAGCCTAGGCAGCGCCTATGTAAACATAGGCGATAGCCTAGGTGGCACCTATGTAAAGATAGGTGATAGCCTAGGTGGTGCTATGTGAAGAAGGGCAACGGGATGGGCAGCGCCCATGGAAGGAATTCTAGTGATTTAAACACTCCATGTTGAGGACAAAGTGGTCCTTTTCCACCCTTACTTAGCCCTAAAACACGAGATTTAGTTCCAAGGACCCTGAAATATATATTATTTCATCAAAAGTGCTCAATATTCTCCTTTGGGTTTCAAAATAAAAACCCAAATAGTTCAAGATTTGACCGTAGGTTTTCAAAGATAATTACATATTTGGAATCAACAATCTGCAAGCTTCAAGAAACATCGATTATCCTTGGAAATAGTGGTATGTGGGGTTATCCAAAAATCTCATAGGCATAGTTTTTTTGAATATGCATGCTTTTAAATGGGGGTTTTCAATCAAATGTTAAAATCTTTGTTTCAATATGATTTCTAAGTCATTTTCTTTATGTCATGGGAATTGTTTGGCTATATATTTCAATGGTTGAAACCATGCATATGTGATTTGAGATTTTCCATGGAAGTTTGATAAATATGAATGATCAATTGTTTTCAAATTCCCATGATAATGTTTCGATACTCCATATTGTATTGTGATCAATAAAAGAGAGCATGAATTTGAAATAAATATTGTTCACCACTTGTAAATGATGAAGCACCTTGTTTTATTCATGATTATGCATATGTGGCTATGATATTGATGACTTGCAAGTCGGGTTTGACGATACACTACAGAATACGATATGTGATTGAATAAAATAAAATTTGAATGCATTGATTTTACAGGATAAAGGTGGATGCCCGAAGAAGGCATTTGAGACACAAGGGCTCATAGCTGGAAAAAAGTGTTTGCTGACGCGGAATATTGGTACCAGTCTAAGTGATCTTGTGTACTTGACTTCATGTCTTTCCCAAATTAGGACTATTGGTAGGAGCCCGGGCCAAGTGATCTCGGGCATTACCGTTGGGTCGAGACACCATGCTGTGTGATCTTGTGTGTCTCTCCCTCACTTATACTCTAATCTCGGCGGCAACCGAGGTTTGCCAGTTGGTGTAAATTATGTAGGGTATTCCACCTAGCTCAGTTGTATTTCATTATTGTTGAGAAGAAAAAAAAACTATTGCATTACACCTCTGTGTTTTCAAATGATTTGATATGAAATTTCTTTATAATGGCTCTCAACTATACTTTGTAAAAATATTATGTTTTGTTTTGATCTCTCTGCGTGCCAGTACTTTTGTGCTGACCCCCTCCCGTCTCCAACCTCTCAGGTTCAGAGGCCCAGTTTAGGGGTCAAGAGAATCAGTAGAACTTTCAGACAGAGCTGTAGAGACAAGTAGTGAGCCTTCTATGTTTCGGAAGGTCTTATGTCCTGTAGTCCTTTTATCTTATGTTCAGTTTTAGTGTCTACTGGGGGCCTTTTCCCAGTTTTCAGATAGACATTGTTTCAGTCATTTGTTAGAGATTTTCGGAGACAGTTTTTCAGAGGATAATTGATGTTGAGGGAACCTTATCTCTCAGTAATTGTCTGTTTTCATATTTATGACCATGTTTCCGAATTATTTTGTTTTTCCGTATTACTTTGATCATATGAATTTGGTGTATAATTACCAGATAGATAGGGGTGTTTCAGGCCTCAATGGTTCGAAATGCTCATGATGGCCAGGCCTGGTTCGGGTCATGATAGTTTATGATAGCTATTTCAACAATATTGCTTCTTTCTTTTTTGTTTTAGCACTTTATTTGTGCATAAATCTCACTATTTCCTTTTTACAAAAACTAAATTGATTATCAAAATCTTGAAATAGAATGATTTAGTTTTGTAAGCCTTAAAGGGATATTAACATGTTGGATTGTGACATATCCCAATTTCTGCTTCCTCTCCCTTTATGTTTGTCCCTTAGTGCCAAATTACAAATAAAATGTCTTCGCCACACGATTTGCAGGGAGACTGCTCATCTGCAATTTACATCGCGCAGGCTTTTGACAGAACTTCACATAAGTGAGTTCCGGGGAGGATAAAGTGAACGCAGACCTTAAACCCTACCTTGGGAGATTTAGATGTTGTTCCCGATATATCCTCGGCTCAAGGAAATATTAAAGAAATTCAAAGCAGGTCGGGGGGTGGGGTGGGGGGAATTAACAGGAGCAAAAAACAATTGCTGAAATAAAGAGACCATTTTAAAGAGCCTACAGTATTTGTACCTTTCCATGAGTCTTAATAGGGTCAAACCTAAAAAGTCGAAGGCAGAGAGATGAAACAGATAAATCAGGATACTGAAAACAAAAGCTAGCAGAAGTGAATTGTCATTGGTCGTACCACTTAGCTCTTTCTATCTAATCAATGACATTTTGAGATGGAGGTCCGTTTTACTCGATCTTGGTACTTTTTGTAGTAGCTAATTTTTCTTGTATACATATTTTTACTGACAATACACAGTCTTAGATCATTATTCTCATGAGCATGATGCTAGCTTAGGCTTCCCTTTGCATGCCTTCATTAACTCTTTAGGAAGTATCTGCCCCCTGATAATTTGATAAATGACCCAAGAAATTTGTAATGATTGTTGTAGGAGTTAGGCATCTTTAGTCTAAAAAATTTTCTTTTAGGATTGATCATTGCGTATTATCACTTTTCAACTATTGTATTTCCTATCAAAATGGCTTCTGGACTGTTTCCTAAGACGTAATCATCATTTCATTTCAAAAGTTCCTCTATACCAGTAGCACACACTCAAAATATCAGCTAAGTGAAAAGCAGATGAGCAACATAAAAAATGCTGAAATATGATAGCTCAAGAGAAAAAAACAAAAAGATTAAGCAGAATATCTGACACTTGGAGACATCGACCAATTTAAATATAGATTAGACAATTAATCAGCGACAAAATCAACAGTTGAGTTTATCTTC
>NC_061114.1:7433324-7467374 GCF_002878395.1 Capsicum annuum | reverse complement strand
TAAGTTTCTTTGATTAAAAAGAACATTTAAGCCTATGAGAACATAAAAAGAGAAGGAATTCATATCACTAAAGAACCATACAAATATTAGAGTTAAAAATAATTAAAAAAAAACTAAAATCATGACAACAAAAGGAGAAAACAACATTACAAAATTCAATTAGAAAAATAATTTTTTTTTAGCAACTTCCATCACTTGATTGCTCCGCGAACCCATAATCACTAACGAAGAATACAAGAAAAAGAGAATAAAAAAGTGAAAGTAAAGAAAATAAGAAGAGAGAATAGTGGAGAAAGAAAAAAAAAAGATAACAAGAACAAAAAATAAGATTACAATTATATATTAAAGAGAAGTTAGTAGAGAAAATTGAAGGAAAGGTGTCTTTTAAGTCTTGAATGAAGTATTGGTGACATTGACCAACAGATAGGGTCAAACATCATTAGGAAACTTAATTAAGTTAATTATGGACTTGATTAATATTTTCAAAACTTTATAATCTTTCCAAAAATATAAATCAACCCAACCCACACCCCTCTTCATTCCAAATCAACCACTCTCTCCTCTCTCTCCAGCTTCTCTCGACCCTCCCCCAACCAACAGTTCTACAAAATTTCTCCTTTCAACCTCCGGCGACAAATAGTCCGGCGAGTTTCTTTTCGTCTATCAACCGTCAATAGACATGAATACTTCTCCGACGACAACAACTTTGAGTTTTTCATCCTCCCATTTCCTTTTTCACAGGTAAAAAATTATGAAGAAATAGAGGAACTTGAGCCAACTACTCTTCTGGTATTGAAATGTGGACTGAATAAAATTCTAATATCTGGCATTTCTGCATTTCTTCTTCTTGTTATTGGACTGTTGATTCGAATATATTGGTAATTTTTTGTCACAGTTGATGTTCTTAGTGTGTGTGTGTGATGTGTTGGTGTTGCTGGGTTGATTTGTTATTTGTCTTGATAGAAATGGTATTGCAATAGTTGTAACATCTGATATAATAGATGAACCATATGATCCAACAGATGAAAATCTGATGCAACAGATGTAAAATTAGATGCAACTACAAAAATCTGATGCAGGAGGTGAACAATCTAACAGATCATTCATCTGTTGCGACTGATGACTCTTTTGTTTGGAAGAAATATAAATAATATTAATCTAACAGATAACTGATTATTGATCTATTTTTATTCTTTCCAACGGTTTACTCTTCATTTTGCAACAGATAGGGACTATTTTTATTATTTTCAACGGTTTACTCATCCGTTGCAACAGGTCAGTTATTTGTTGCAGCAGATAACATACCTGGTGCAACAGATTAGTGATCCATTTTTATTCTTTCCAACGGTTTACTCATCCGTAGCAACAGGTCGGTTATATGTTACAACAGATAAAATATCTTATGCAATAGATTCGTGATCTGTTTTTATGGTTTCCAATGGATTACTCATCCGTTGTAATAGGTCAGTTATGTATTGCATCAGATAAAATACCAGGTGCAACAGATGCTATTTTTATGGTTCCCATGGATTACTTATCTGTTGCAACAGGTCGGTTATATGTTTCAATAGATAACATACCTAGTGCAATAGATTAGTTGTCTGTTGGAACTTTTATATTACTATTATGCATTAATCAATTATAATCTATTTTTTGTTCCTGTTAATTTAAGATAACATGGCTCCCCAAGGAAAAGAAATCGAATCAAGTCCAAATAAAGGAAGTAGTGCAGCAACTCAGCTACATCCACCACTCTATGAGCTTGCTTTACAAGAGTTATCTTACTCAGGAGCAGAAGATAATAAACAGGGGCAGGAGGAATCTTTCAAAAGAGATGATCCATATAATAATAGCCCTTCCACCGAGGAGTTGGTCAAAACCTTCATCATTGATCGTTAACCTATGAGAATGTAGTGCAATGGTGTCACAGATTTAATGGGTGATCTCGTGGTAAAGTCAGTCATTGGAAAATATTTTGACGCCTTCATAAAAATACTTCGAGAACAAAAATTAGATTCTTATTTCAGGGAAAGCTGCTTTGGGCAATATCTTGATTTACTGGAGGACAACAATGCTTGTTTCCAGATGAAAATGGCATATGATCTTCTCCATCGCAGGTTTATGTATGAAAATAAAGATAAGATGGATGAAGTGTGGATAAATTATTGTGGCATGCCTGTTTGTTTTGGTTGGGAGGAGTTTGCCATAGTTACTGGAGTAAAATGTTATCCTCCTTCTCCTTCTCAAGTTATACCTACTCTGACCCAAAAAAAGCAACCCGCACACCCAAAAAAGGAAAATTAAAGTCGAGTGATCGTGATGACTTGGTGTCCATTGTTGGTCCAAGCTTGAAAAACAAATATTTAATTGAAGCATTAAAAGGTAAAGGACTTTCAAAGAAGCACAAAAAATCATTTTTCTTGGTTTGGTTTGTATATAATGTTCTTTGGGCGAGAGACGTTAACAAAAACATAAGTCTCAGTTTAATAAATCTCTCCGAGGATCTTGAGGCATTTAACAACTATCCTTGGGGTTATGAAAACTTCAAAATGACTGTTGCATATTTGTTGAGTCTGTCAATGCCAAAAATAGTCAACTTATATGGTTTTCCATGGGCCTTCATGGTAAATATTTCTTTTATCATGATATGATTCATTGGCATTATGTTATAGGCTTGGGTATTTGAAGTCATTCCTTATTTGAGACAACAAAGGAACTACCAAGAAGAAGTTTCCTGTTCAAGAATTCTGATATAGTTGTCGGCCAAAATCGTTAAAAATGCAAAATTTCTTGATCTTTTCAATCCCCCCAAGGAAGCAGTAAGTCCAGTTCTAATCAAGTTTTTGTTTTAATTAATGATTTAATGATTTCATCATCATTCTTAATATATGTACCGATTTATTTTAGATTGTCCATTCGTGGCTTGTTCCGACCAACCGAGAGTTGAATATGCCATTTTTTCTTACTTCACGGTCTGTCCAAACTTTATCGGACCCTAAGGTCATTAATGGAATAAAAATGGAATTGTTTGGATCAAAAATCATCACAAGAAAAATTATTTTGGAGAGTGGGGCTAATGATGCTCCTCTTATAGTTTTTGAAGCAATAAGCGATTATGATTATGATCATAATGGTTTTACAAAGTTTTCTCCAGATTTTGCCACATCTAGCGAATGTTCTTCATGCAAATGTCAAGACTACAAGGCAAAACATGATGGAGTGATTAGTTCTATTAATGCACTAACTGCTTCTGTAAAAAAAATGACATCTAAGAGGGGTATCATTCCATCAAAGAGGATTTCATATCCAGGCGCTCCACTAGAGATCAAGGTGGCTAAGAGGAGAAGGAAAGACACTTCTAAGGGATCATCAATAATAAAAAAAAGTAAGATTGCAATGCCTCTGTCTTTGTCTGGCACTGATGTTCAGTGTGCAAGGACCACAGAAGAGCAGTATGAGATGAAAAAGTGAATGTACATCATCTGTTCCAAAAAACAAATAGGCACATATCTATTTCAATAGATGATACATCTGCTGAAAATTATCAAATAGATATATACATCTGTTGCAACTGTTTTCTAACCTGTTGCATCAGTTCATTATCTGTTTCAACATATACATCTTATGTTGTAATAGATGGGTCATCTGTTCGAAATTATCGTACTGCTGTATATCTCTACTTAGCATTGACAATTTTGGATTTCCAAGTGGATGTCATAGCTACTACCAAAGAGCATAATTTAACAGTTGATAATCCATCAACTGCTTCCAAAGATAAAGTAAAAGTGGAGCCTGTCAGTTTGGGAGAACGAAAGAATTAGCCATTTTAAGTGTTCAACATCTCGGACGTGGCTCCAAAAAAAATAACACAGTTGATCTACGACTATTCAGAATGGATTGCGGATGAGCTGTTAAAGTATCATGCTGGCAGGTACATAAATAAATTTTATGGATATTGGTTTATAGAATTCTTGTTGTAAGAACAAGACATTAACACATATAAATCATCTTGTAGAAAAAAAATGACAAGCGCTACAAAGTGAACGAATTGAGTCTTGGTTTTCATACGTTCAACTTTGTCGTTGCACATCCCGAAACAAAGAATTTGTTCTATTTGATATCACAACCCCAAACTTGTTGGAATGATGAGGTTTAAATGCCATACATAATACTATTAATTAATACTTTATTTAATTGCATCTGCGTATTGATTTTTTCATCACGTAATCCAAAATGTTTGAAAATATGTACAGCACATCGAGGTCATTTTTTACTACCTACGAAAAAGGCCAAGTTGCAAACACAAGAATAATAAAGATACATAACAGGCAATTGTTTGTACAAAGTTTAAATCAATAATTCCTACGACAAGTATTGTCAACAGCAGTCGGAAGTTTCCCAAGACGAGGATTGCTTAATCAACATCATCAAAGGTTTTAGCATTCCAGTTGGCTTACCTTGGCATTTGGTCGATGAAGTGTACATCCCAATCAATTGTGGTGATGAATTCCATTGGGTATTGGTTGTCATCATTCAAATAGAGAAGCGCATCCGAATTTGTGATTCGATGTCGTGAAGAAGACGTTCCGGGCCATCCTCCGAGATACAAAAGCTGCCCAAAATATTGCCTACTTACCTTGATATGAGTGGGTTTTTGGATCAAAAGGTTCGTACTGATTAGTTGACGATTGAAGCATACTAGGATAAAATTGCTAATCTATTTGATGTACAATATATTGACAGAATTTCCCAACAAACCATTGGTAGCTTGTAAGCTTAAGTGTCATGATTTAGTTTCATTTCACAAATTTCATAATGCTTGCATGAACTGCAAGATATGGATTGTCTATTATTTTATAATGCAGGGATTCCAGTCCTTTTATTGTCGCCTATGCCAAGTATTTGAGTGATGGATTACAAGTACAAATGATGGACTTGATGCCGTATTACTCCGCAAAAGATATGTTGCTCTTTTATGGGAATATGGAGAAGCAAAAGCTCATAAGCCGTACACAACCGACATTAAAGATCCACGATGACCAAAGCCGAATTTCATAGAACTAGATGAAGAACAACTTGTCCATATTAATTAGATCTCTATAGCTTGAGTTGATCAATGTAATAACCTATCCTCCTTGGCTTAACTTGTTGATTTATTTGTAGAGTAGATCGTTCGTACTCATAATGATTTTTTTACATTTCATTTATTTGTTGAGTTATTTCATGTAATTTCTGAAGGCTTCAATTTATTTTATTCTGTCTATGAATATAATTAATTTTGAGTTTTGAACATGTTAATTGAAATTGAGTACTAGATTCAAATATCGCAACGAATAATACATCTGCTGCAACAGATGGCATATGTTATCAGACAGATTTAGACATATGTTGTAACATGAGATGAAACACGTAGGTCATCTACTGGAAATTATATAATAGGTCTTCCTACTTTTTTTATTTTCTCCAAAAGATTACCGATTAGTTGCAACAGATAAGTTATATGTTGTAATAGATTGTAAATCTGTTACGACAGATAGACATGGAGCATCTGCATAACGCAACAGATGACCAACCTCTTCCGATAGATAATCAATCTATCACAATAGGTACTATATCTGTTACGACATATACAAAATCTGTTGCATTATAAAAATTCAACTTTGCCAGACATAAAAATTATTGCCCCTACATGTATAGTGAATTGGCTTGAAATGAAAATTTGTTATCGTGTTCGTCTCTGTCTTTGTACATGTTCTTTTTTATACACAGTATCCAACCATTTACTTAGTACCTCATATGCCTAGACCCATTGCATCTTTCCCACAATGGTTTCACATAGACCAGTCATTTGTATGCCGGTCAGCAAACACTCGATGTATGCAAGCGAGTACGGCCCACACGCTGTACATGTTGTATTTTTTGGATGCTGGATAATCTTATTTTGACCTTCAGAAACCCATGATTCTTTCGCCAAGACTTCATCTAAGAAATGATCCATCATCTTACTTTGCGTCAATATCTTGGACAACAACTTCAAGAGTGGCTGCATGTGGGTTAAAAACGTCTTCTCGCTGAACATAGGTAATTTCTAGCCATAAACCTTAATATTTTCCTCGTATAATAGTATCTCAACAATGAGAAAATGGGTGACATCCATATTCATGACAGCAAGGATTCTCTTTGCCTTGGTCCAACTCTTACCGTATGGATATGGCCTCTTTCCTCTAAAAAATTTAATTGCTTCTTCATCCCATTAGAACGTAGAAACTAACTGATCAAATCCTGAGCCACCAGAATCAGCTATCTTATAGAGTTTAGTGTACCTATCCTTGAAATTATTGTAGAAGTTGAGGTCCATTATCCTATCGGTAGCATCATAAGCATCTAGGTTCGCTAATTGCCTTCCCCTCATCAACATACTATGGTATAAGAAGATAATTTTTAAATAGGTTAGTAATTGTAAAGAATAAAAACACAGTCGAAAGAATCTGATGCAGAGGTTTCTATGAATCAGTTTACAGATTACCCAGCCAACGCAACTTATGCAATAGATGTGTATTATGTTGCAACAGAATACCAAGTTTTTGCAATAGATTACACACTTGCTGCGTAGATTCTTCTTCATGGAGTAGATTGGAAGGGTAGGTTAGAAAAAGTAAACTTACCTTGTCCTCGTACCACATGCACAAATTTGTCATATTTGAGTCTTTGGCGGCAAATGAATGCATGCTGTATTCTTTTTAAACCTTCATCTTGATGAATTCTTCCAGTTCCTTCTTCTTCTCCTTGCCAAGCGCTGCAAATATGTTCACCTTCTTCGGCGTCCCCTGAACTTCAACAACAATTGGAGCGGGGGGAGTTGCAGTTTCTGCTGATTTCAGAACAGAGAGAATTTATCTAATTTTTATTCTCTTCCTCCTAACCTCCACTATAGGAGTGTATGGCTCCCTCACCTCTTTGGATTATATGATACCCCTCCAAGATTTCAACTCCTCGACAGCTTCAGCAATAGCCTCTAGCTTGTCGAGGAGTTTATCCTCTCTTTCCTTGAACACTTTGTATTTGTAATGAGAACAAGAGGGTGACAAGTGGTAAGAGGGACCACTGTAAGGGTCGGAGGGACCAGTGTAGGGGTGAGAGGGAGGACCTGTGCACGGGGTGTTTTCAAATATTTCTTTTTTGCTGAGCACCAACATGCTCATAATCATAAATGGAAGCAGAAGCAGCAGCAGGATAGCTGTCACCATCATAAACAACTCCACCAGCAACACCCCCAGAAGAAGCACCCGAATTTGTTGCAGTTTGAGTTTGTTCGTGAAGAGCTTCAACATTAGACTGACCTTGCCTAACTGCTCTTTTTATGGATGTTTATCCATCCAATTCCTTCTTTATTAACTCCACTGTTGGGTGTTATTTTGTATTAACAAGACCCAGATTAAGAAAAGAATTCATCCACAGCTCATCAATGGTAGGTACGATCCAAGGATGCAAAACCTATAAAAATGATAGGAGAAATTTAGATCATACAATAATAATTTGTAGTTAGTTGGATTACATGGGGATCGGGTCATGTTAACACAACCAACTTATGCAACAGATGATCTAGCTACCACAACAACGGATCTGTATATTGAAATAGTTTGATAATATGTTGCATCAAAATACCCATCTGTTGCATAATTTATAGTAGATGGGTAATCTGTTGAGTAGGGTTCAGAGAACAGAGCAACATAAGGTTAATCTGTCGCAAAATATGGATCATCTGTTGAAACAGATTACCCATCCATTGCACCAATTATAGTTGACGACTAATCTGTTGCAACAGATGGAATATCTGTTTCAATATCTTTCTTTGTGGCAAATTATTTTACTTGAAAGAAGACGTACTGCATCATCTAGAGGGTTAAAGAGATCAGCCTCGTTAATATTTTTTTTTCAGCTCGCTACTGTAGCAAACCACCTATGGATCCTTAGATGATAAATTTTATCCGGGTAATCCGTGAAATACTTTCAAAGGGGAGGAATGGCTTTGCATGCCCAAGCCTAAAAATTATAAACAGGAAGCAAGCGAAAAAAAAGTCATAAGTATGTTCAATATAAATTAATGAATGAGTAAAAATAGTTATCAATTTTACCATGAAAGCCTAAGAAAAGCCGTATAATGTGGTCGTCTTTGGCTTTATATCTTTCAGTAAATAGTTGAAAGTCAAGTAGTAGCTTTCGTAGCCCCAGGGACAATCGTTGAATTTTCCAAAATAATCAGCAAGCGCCCAAAAATCACGTTCAATAACTTTCTTGACGCCTCTTGCCAATAAAACGGAATAGACAAACCAAACTAAGCATAATTTCTCCCTGTAGTGCTTTGGTATGTCTTTATTCTTGAGATCCACTATAAAATCCTTCACTTTGTAGCTAGGTCCAACAATGCCCAACAACCCATCTTTTATTACCTTGCATTTTTTGGACCCTTGTGGGGTGTTTTCTTGATGGAATGTTCTTCTGGACGATCGCATCTCAAGCCTGTCACAATGGTAAACTCTTTCAATCCAAAACAAACCGGCATGCCACAGTAGTTGATCCAGACTTCATCCATATTATATTTTCCCTCCTTCAGACCTCCATCATCCCCTGCATACATGATCCTGCGCTTAAGAAGGCCATATACCATGATCATTGGAAAATAAAGAGGGCGGGCCCCAGACAGCTCAAGAAAGTGTGCAAAGCAGCTCTTCTTAAAAATTTCATCTATGTTTTCCTTCTTCATAATACTCCTAAGTTCATCAAAAGATTCAAAAGATTTCCCCAATTGACATTTAAATACAAGATCACCAATATTGTATTAGGGTTATCCATTGGCATTGCAACTCAAAACTCACCAATACTGTATTAGGGTTATCCATTGGCATTGCAACTCAAAACTTGTGAATACTAATGGTTTTGATAGAATCATGCTGAAATTTTGATATTATTTCATGCCCCGTTGGTGAGGAGAAGTTATCACTTTCCTCGGTTTCATTTTTCCCTGACTGAGATTGTTCTGGAAGTTCCTCCGAATCTATTTGTACTCTAACCTTTTTTGTTTGGTGATCGGAAGTTGATCCACTTTCTCCACTTTTAGTTTCTTATCTTTTGGGAGACATATTTTAACTACAAATAAAAGAAAAACAAAAAATACATTGTATTTTATGTCTGCATAATTTTTTAAAAAAAGGTAAGATAAATTTTAATAAATTATTCTTACCACATAACCAAAAAAAAAATACTCCAATGGATAACCCATCAGTTGGAACAGATGGGGAACCCAAATTTATTTGAAGACCTATTTAATATCTCCCCACAGATATTCCACCTATTGTAACAGGTGGAGAAATTTCAATAAATTATTCTATGCCATATTACAAGAAAATACTCCAACGGATAACCCATCAGTTGGAATAGATGAGGAATCTGTTTGAAGACCTATTTAATATCTCCCAATATATCTTCCACCCATTGCAACAGATGGACCATCACCACCACAACCAATGCCACCAAGACCACCACCAATGCCACCAATACCAACACCAAGACCATGACACCACCGCCCAAAAAAAAAATACCAACACCATTACCAACAGCCACCAACAATACCACAAACACCATCCAACAATACCACGATAGTCAACAAAACAATGAGAGAAAAACTAGGGTTTTCTCGGGTGCTTCCTACCTTTTAGCATCAAAACTTAAAATTGTTAACCCATTCTCGAAGATAATACAACTAAAAGTCTTATTTTTTATCATTAACTTAAAAGTCCTATTTTTTAGAAAAAAGAACAAATGTAGAAATTTTCTCGAACTCTGTTACATGCGAAGATAGAGAAAAGAATGGATACAAGCAGGAATGAAGTCGAAAATAACAACTATATGTAGTCATAAATGGGAAGAAAATCAACATGTTTTGAAGGGTTGAGAAATATGTTAAGTAGTTGTTGCTTGTATTGTTGAGAGGGAGAGGAAACCCTGAGAGACAGAGAGAGATATAGAAGAGAGAGAACTTAAGATTTTAAATGAAAAGTTTTTCGCGCAAATGGATGATATGTATGGGTTGATTTATAATTTTGGAAAAAAATGACAAGTTTTGAAATTACTAATTTAGTCTGAAATGATCTTAAGTAATTTTAAAAATCTTAAAACATTGAGTTAATGAGAAATCATTTCAACTCAGTATGATCGATCGATGACTCGGGTTGGGATGAATATAATACCAACGCCATTCAATTGCAAACACTCGATTGGTTTTATAGTTAACCCTGCGAGCTCATTTATTCATCCCTAGTTCCACCTAAATCAAATTAGGTAATATCACTATCCTAACATTATGTTAATGAAAACTCAATTCAATTCAGAGTGATCGATCGACGACTCAGGTTGGGATAACTGCAATACTAGTGCCATGCAATTGGAAAGACTCGATTAGATTTGTCGGTGACCCTGTGAGCTCATTCATTTATCCCTAGTACCACCTAAATCAAATTAGGTAATATCACTATCCTAACATTGAGTTGATGAGAACTCATTTAAACTCAGAGTGATCGATCGACGACTCAGGTCGGGATGAATACAATACCAATGCCATGCAATTGCGAGGACTCGATTGGATTTATAGTTGACCCTTTGAGATCATTCATCCATCCCTATTTCCACCTAAATCAACTTAGGTACTATCAATATCCTACAATTGAGTTGATGAGAACTCATTTTAACTTACAGTGATCGATCGACGATTCAAGTCAGGATGAATGCAACACCGATGCCATGCAATTGCAAAGACTCAATTAGATTTATAGTTAACCCTGCAAGCTCATTCATGGATCCCTAGTTCTACCTAAATCAACTTAGGTACTATCACTATCCTAACATTGTGTTGATGAGAACTCATTTCAACTCAGAGTGATCGATCAAGGACTCGGGTTGGTATGAACGCAATACCAACGCCATGCAATTGCAAAGACTCAATTGGATTTATAGTTGACCCTGCAAGCTCATTTATTCATCCCTAGTTACATCTAAATAAATTAAGTAGTATCACTATCCTAACATTGAGTTGATGAAAACTCATTTCAACTCAGAGTGATCGATCGATGAATCGGGTTGGGATGAATGCAATACCAACTCCATGTAATTGAAAAGACTCGATTGAATTTGTAGTTGACCCTGTGAGATCATTCATTCATCCCTAGTTCCACCTAAATAAATTGCAATAAAATCTATTGCAACAAATGACTAAGCTATTGAAAATTTTCAAACAGGTACATATATATTGTAACAAATGACATATCTGATTAATTATCAAAGAAATATTTGCATCTGTTATGATAGATGACTGATCTGTTGGAAATTTTCAAACAGATATATATATCTATTGTAATAGATGACATATCTGATTTTATTAATTATCAAATGAACATTTTCATCTATTGTCACAGATGACTGAGCTGTTGGGATTTTTAAATAGATATTTATATCTGTTGTAACAGAAGACTGAGTTGTTCAAATTTCTAAATAGATATTTATATATGTTGCAACAGATGACGTATCTGTTTGAGAATCATTTTTTCTCTTTTAATTTTAAAGCAAAAAGCTTCTGGTCCGAGTAGATAATATCAAGTAGTAGTACTTACTTCTAAAGACAGTAAGAAATATTTCTTGGATATCTCAAAAGTGAGTTCATTGAGTAGTCTTGTCTTGTCTTTTCAATGTCAGTAGTCATAGTCTTCCTCGCGCCCCTTAAATTATTAATGAAATTAATGAATATTTAAAACCACCACATCTACGTACACAATACATCTATAGAAATTATCTCATCTCTTCCTTCAGCTGCAATTTATTTTATTCAACTCTCATCTTTTTCTCTCTCCTCTTTAGGGTCACAACCTTTCTCTTTTCTCTTCTCTTCTCATACAGATCTTTTCGGATCTAAACACATCCATATCTTTCCTCGACTTAAATTTCTGTTTTGTTCCCCTTTTTGATATTAAGGTATGGTTCATTACTGCTCTTTCATTCTCGTCTTCTTCTTTGAAAGTTATTTACATCTTTTTTTATTTAATTATTATTTAACCATATCATATTTATTAAAAAAAATTAAGGAACTTGTAAGTGTTGAATAAATAATTTGAGAATTTTTATTACAATATGAGAAAAATGTCATCTGTCGGGACAATTTTTAAAGCTTTGTTGGAAGTATCACTTTTTTTGAATGTATTTTGTTTGTTTCATTATTGTTGATGCATTTATTGATATTGTTGGTGGGGTTGGTGTTGTTGGAACTTGTGGTGTTGTGTTGTTGATGGTTCTGGAACAAAGGATGTCGCTTCTTTGTTGTTGATGATGTTGTTGGAACAAATATTGTTGTTTCTTTTTTTGTTGATGTTTATGATGTTGTTGATGTTACAACAGATGGAGAAACCATTGGAACAAATCAAATCACCAGAAAGGCTGGTTTGATATATTTCATCATACTCTACATCTGTTGCAATAGACTCCACATCTGCTGCAACAGACTCCACATCTGTTGTAACAAACTCCACATCTATTGCAACAGACTCCACATCTGTTGCAACAGACTCCACATCTGATACAACAGATGGATAATGTTTTTTTGTGACATCAATTTGTTTCCTCTTCTTTGTAGATATAAGGAACTGACAGTTGATCAACTTTTAACGGACTATCATAAGAGGCTACAGTAAAGATGGGATAGGAAGAATAAGATGCTTGCAGATGGAAGCACTTTATATGTGGGAGGTATGTATTACTGATAATGTTAACGTAGAAACACACACAGAGTGAACTAATTTTGTGAATGATGTTTTTACTAATTAGTCATAGATCGTTCAAATAAGATGTCTACAATTTTACAGTTAAGTTTGGTAGGTCCGAACTGATAAGGCTGAGGGACCATGAATATGGTTTTGATAGCCTGTTAAGATTTAATGTCGGCTGTTGTTCATATTTATTTTTCAAGTATTGTAAAGGGATCTAGTTTTTTGTGTCATTGTAAAGAGATTCAATAGCAATTGGACTTACTTTTAGGGTGCATTGGACCATTAGAGGACTTACGAAGCTTAGCACTGCATCAAACAAGAACGGAAAACCAATATAGTTATTGCCTTAGCCAAAATTTATATGGATGGGTTGCTCGCTCGGGGTGATGATTATATGCCGGAATATGCGGTGGGAGAATGCTTTTGAAGGAAAATGGATGGTTGATGGAAGACTATATCATCTGAGAGCTAATTGAAGAAGATACATAGGGTAGAAAGTAACTTCTAACGAATCTAGCCAGAGAAATTATCTTAACAGATGCGAGATCTGAATCAAGTGCAAATATGAAAGTGTATTCGGTAATGTAATTTCATCTGCTATGTCTCTGAAAGAAAAACAATACATCTAAACACTTTGCTAAGGAGCTACGTGGTTGGGATTATTACCTAGATAAAATATAGGAGAAGACCAACAAAGAAGCCTCACAACCATCGAGGGTTGAAATGATGTACAACAAGTCCAGAAAACTTATGTCAATAGGAACTGCAGTTAAAATAAGGAATCTAAGCGAAGGCGGCAAATTTTTGAATTTTAAATTTCATCCCATGCTTTATTGTTTGTATTTCCGATCAGGTCCACTGTCGTTGACCTGATCGGAACCGCAAACGAAATTGAAAGGCAAATACAGTATCATTGTTTCCTTAGCAATATGGTTATAATTTATTATGTTTACTTTCCGTGACATGCTTTCAACATTCCTTGGAGAAGATCAGATGCTTGCTATAGTATGTGAATCCCAATAATTTTCAAGCTTGTCTCTAGCTTGTTGATTCTTTATTTAAGCTGATCGTTGCCATCTTCAAAGTTGGTAAGGATTTTATCATCTCTTGTGAGCTCGATCAGTAAAAATACCTTCAAAGTTGTGGCATTCTAGAAGCCCTTCAGAACACTTTCTTTAGAAGCCTTAAAGGATACATGGAGGGTCTCTGTGTTTGTTTTAGGTCAAAATGTGTTGATGCATGTTGAAGATCTGGTCCGAACAGTTGAACAACACACTTTTATCGAGCGTTACTCCATGCATCTTCCTTAACAAATTTGATAAATTAGTAAGCATAGAGTTACATAGTGTGTGATCTAAATTAGCTCTACCAAGCCTATCAAACATTACGTAACTATAAGCTCATTACTCTATCAAAAAAATATGACCGAGTTAGTGCACAAATCGAACGAGCTCAATCTCTCAGCCTTTTTGTTGATCGCTATTCTCCAATATAGATAACAAGATATCTGCTATACAAAAGTCTACACCGTCGCCAGACATGTTTTCCTGGGAGCAATTCTTCTGAAGATATCGATTGATGTCTTTTGAAGAATTTCTCCCAGGCAAGCATATTTGGAAATGGTGTAGACTTTTGCATAGCAGATATCTTGTCATCTATATTGGGGAAGAGTGATCAGCAGAAAGGATGACATATTAGGCTTTTTAAATTTGTGCACTAACTCGGGCATATTGTTTCAATAGGGTAATGAGCTCAGAGTTACGTAACGTTTGATAGGCTTAGTAGAGCGGATTCAAATCACATGCTATGTAACTCCATACTTACTAATTTAAGTAAGATGCATGGAGCAACGCTCGATAAAAATGTGTTGTTCAACTGTTGGGACCACATCTTCAACATGCATCAACACATTTTTACCTAAAACAAACACAGAGACCCTCCATGTATCCTTTAAGGCTTCTGAAGAAACTGTTCTGAAGGGTTACTAGAATGCCACAACTTTGAAGGTAGTGTTCCTGATCGAGATCACAAGAGACGATGAATTCCTTACTATCTTCGAAGATGGTAAAAATCAACAAGATAGAGGAAAGATTAAAAATTATCGGGATTCACATACTACAGCAAGCATCTGATCTTCTCCAAGGAATATTAAAAGCATGCTAAGGCAAGAAAACACAATCAATTAATCCATATTGCTAAGGAAGTAATTATACACTATTTGCCTTTCAATCTCATTTGTGGTTCCGATCAAGTCAACGACAATGGACTTGATAGGAAACACAAACAAGAAGGCATAAGATGAAATTTAAAATTCAGAAATTACGACCTTCGCTTAGTTTCCTTATTTTAACTGCAGTTGTTGTTGGCGTAAGTTTTCTAGACTTGCTGAACAACATTTCTACCCTCGATGCCCGTGAGGCTGCTTTGTTGGTATTATCCTATTTTCTACCTAGGTGATAATCCTGACCATGCATCTCCCTAACAAAGTATCTATCTGCATCATTATTCTTTTAGAGACACAATAGACGAAATTACATTACCAGATACACTTTCATAGTTGCACTCGATTTAGATTTCGCATCTGTTAAGATAATTCGATCGGCCAGATTCATTAGAAGTTACTTTCTACCCTATGTTTCTTCTTTAATTAGCTCTCAGATGATATAGTCTTCCATCAACCACCCATTTTCCCTTGAAATCATTCTCCTACGGCACCTTCTGGCATATAATCATCACCTCGAGCGAGCAATCCAACCATATAAATTTCGGCCAAGGCAATAACTATATTGGTTTCCCATTCTTGTTTGATGAGTGCAAGGCTTTGAGGGCCCTCTAAGGGTCCAATGCATACTTAGAGTTAAGTCCAATCGCTATTGGTTCTCTGCAGTGATGACAAATATTAATCCCTTCTCAAAACTTGACACACATAAATACGAGCACCAACTATCAGTAATTCATAACAGGGTATCTGCACCATCTTCATGAGGTCCTCAGCCTTATCAATTTCGAACCCATCAAACTTAACGATACAATGCAGGATCTTGTTTGAATGATCAATGCCTAATCGGTTAAAAACTGCATTCACAAAACATTGTACTTTGTGTGTGTTGTCCCAGTAACCTTATCAGTAATACATACTTAACTCCCACAAATATGATAGTGGATCCATCTTTAAAGACCTTATTCTTCTTAGCCCATCTATAGCTTAAATTGAATAAACAGATGACTAGTTTGTTGTAACAGATGACACATCTATTTATATTGTCAAACAATTGGAGACATCTGTTACAAAAGTTGATCAACCTATTGTAGAAGTAAAACAGATATATACATCTGTTGCAAAAGATTGTCAGTATGTTGTAAGTTATCTAACAAAAAGGAAATATTTTGCAACAGATTACCCCTCTGTTCGATTTATTTTAAACCAATTTTCTTTTCTTTCCGAGATACAATTATTTATAAATAGGTCCCTCTTTACAAATATAGATGATCCAGATTCATACAAGAATATTGATATCGAGTCCTTGCACGATCTTTAAAGGCAGTTTGATGAACTCCGGAGGGATTTGGCTGACTTCGGAGCAAGACTGCCGGATGAAAAATGTCTGATTGACAATAATAATAATAGTAGCAATAATAATTAGGTAATGTTTTTTATTTTAGCAATTATTTTCCTACTTTTGTATATCAAATCTACCCAAAGAATTCAAAACTCTATGAACATTGAGTTCATTTTGTTGTCGACTTTGAATTTTTAATTCTTATTTAGTATTTAACAATAATCATTCTGTTTATTCCTTGTTCTCAACATGTCGACGGCTGGTGGTAGGGATTGAGCAGCAATTTGTGTCAACAGTTAGAGGTTAATCTGCTACGACAGATCGATCATATGTTGCACCTGACGATTATTAATAAAAAAAGGCTATTGTTGTTATTGAGAGGGTGAAAAGAAAAAGACATGACTTACCGTTCCGATTATTCAATATGAAAAATGTTTCATAAATAAATAATAAGAAAATAAATGATAAACACAATTTATAACCACAATTTTAATAATTGATCGTGAATTTTCACCATTTTTGTTTTTGAATTTATTTTTTAAATTATTTATTATATAATAAAATGGTTATTATTTGACTAAGAAATTTGAAAAGGTATTTTTTTATTTATAAAATAAAAAAGTAAGCAAATTTTGATTAATGATATGATGATATAGTTGTTTTTTTAAAAAAAGTAGATTATATGTTGCAACAATTAAATTATCTGATGCAACAGGTTCACTATGGTTGCAACAGATGATATATCTGTTGTCACAGATGATTTATCTGATGCAACCTATATCGAGTCACAACTCAATAAATGTAATTCTTGAAAAGAACTAATTAATAATAATAATCTGAAATGTCATGACTTATAACAATATTTCTTAATTTACTTAATTCATTACTTTTCACATTAATAAAAAATGTAATTAATAAATGGAGGTGAACAGTTAGATTACATGTTGCAACAGATATGTTATCTGATGCAACATATTTTATATTTGTTGCAACAGATAATATATCTTTTATCACAAATGTGTTATCTGATGCAACAGATATAGAATCTGTTGCCATAACTCAATAAAAATGGTTCTTCAAAAGAACTAATTAATAATAATAATCTGAAAAGTCATGACTTATATCACAATATTTATTTTCTTAATTTAATCAAAAATGTAATTAATGTATGGAGGTGAATAGTAGCTCCTTTTTTCCTCTCATTCAAATTCAATCCTCTATAAATAGGTTCGTCTTTACTCAATCGTTCATTCAAATACACTCTATTTATTTACTGCATCTCGTCTTTCATATTAAATTCTAGAAGATAAGATAATGTCTGACTCGGTGTGGGACATTGCTTTTCTGTAATGCGCCGTGAATTAACTTTGAAATCAAGTTCGTGATCTACAATGGGAACTAGGAGGAGTTAGATCAAGAATGCTTCGCTAGATACGAAGGCTGAGGAGGGCCTTGCTACTTCCGATTGAAGATTGGCCGGCTGGCAATGATGATGCTGATTATAATAGTAATAATTAGACTATTATTTTTCTTTTAGTCTATTATATGTATTTTTATTTGTTTTTGTTTATTAAATAAATTAAGTTTGATCTTTGACGTTTTAATTCATATTTAATTTTCATTCTGTCTATTATCTTCTCAACAAACATGTTGACGATTCGACGTAAAAAGGAATAATTTAGAATCCAGTAGCAATAGCAAGATTAATCTGTTGGGTTTGTGGTAGGGGTTGATTTGTGTTGTTTCAAATAGATTAATCATTCGTTGCAATAGATAATTAGTCTGGTGCAACTGATAAATATTCTGATGCAACAGATAATTAGTCTGGTGTAATAGATAAACATCCTGATACAATAGATAAACAGTCTGATGCAATAGATTACTCATCGATACACCAGATGGTTGATCTATTTAAATTGTGGGCACTTATGCTGGATTCATAATCGAGGTTCTATCCATTGTTGGAAAAACAGAAGTGTACCCAGATGATAAATATGAATGAAAATCATAATTTTACTTACCAATGTCACCTATGAAGTAATGCCAAAGTGGAAAGTGATGTAGTAAACAAAATTTGTCCTAAGAAATTGCTCAGATCACATCAGTAGCACTGTACCAATAACAACAACAACAACAACAAATGGTCAACACGAAGAAAATGAAGATGATAATGAAGTAGAAGATGATGATAATGAAACAGAAGATGATGAATAAAGCAACAAAAATAGAAACAATTAACACCAAAAATCGTAAAGAGAGAGAAAACAACAATGGATGACAAGAGATAGAAAGATGCCTTTTTCCTTCTGTTTCCCGTGATTTTAGGTATACATTAGGATCAAAGTGTAAATTTAAAAATTTTTGGGTTATTTTCAAACTTCCCCAACTTTTTTAATGCATAATAAAGTAATTGTCACCTCCAACTAAAAATTAAGACTTGTGTCACCTACATCTCATTTTAAAACTCTTTAGTCACTGTGGCCCAAACCCCCAAGTTAGTAGCATACAAAATCTAAATAAACGAGAAGATAGAAACCAACAAGAAAAATTTGACTTGAAAATAATAAGAGCAGATTACAAGTTACAACTATGATTTTATCTAAAATTAAACAACTTCATTTATTACTAATTAATTCTAATCACACCTTTTTTCACCAAAAAAAAAAAGAAACTTAGATTCAAACATATCACTTAAATCAAAAAATAAGAAAAAAGAAGTGAATTCTATTAAGTATGACTTTTGCATAATTGGACAATTAACTAATTAATTTAAAAAAATCTCTAACACTAGCACTTACCATGCAATAAGTTACTAAATTTCTGCTTCAAGACCATAGACCTTATTGCTTTTTTTGTATTTTTTGCCTTTGAAACATTGTAACCTCATGGGTCTTAGCTTGTTTGATGGTGTGATCACCGAATCAACAATGAAAAAAGTGGGCCAATTAGACTAATGTTTTTATATGGAAGACTTCGTGCTTAAAGCGCAAGACCTCATCAGATCTAACAGTATAAGGAAGGTAACTGGCAATTAATCACAACGGCATACCATAAGGAATTGTGCAAGAAAAGAAGATCACATCCTCTACAGAGACATATCTGATATGAACATGTATGGTTTTGAGCTCGTGTTCTAGAAAAGAAGGATGCCTTGCATGCACGGACATATCTGATATGGACGTATCATATGGTGATGGTGCAATTCCTCAATCAAGGAATAAATTCAAAATCCTTTAGTGAGAAGAAATCCCTAGGGTTTCCTTATAGAGCAAGAAGGTCAATCAGCTGAAGGCTGTAAAAGAGAAGATTGAAGACCGAAGACCCCATGCAACTTCAGGAGAATTTCTTAGTGTGGCAATCTTAGTCTCAATAAAGCTTTGTACTTCTTAGTTTGCAATAGTTATAAAAGAAAAAGATCAAGTCAACTTAGTCATATCAGTTGAGACTGTGTCACATGATCTGAATCACAAAATAAGCTTCAGAACTTATTTACTACATTTGTACTCCGACTCTACTTTGAAAGACTCTAAGAAAATCATTGAAACCCAAGGGGATTAGAAGTAGGTACCACATTGGTGTTCCGAACCAGGATAAATCTTTGTGTTATTTCCTTATTTATCTGCTTATAAATTTAAACTTTATCTTGTGTTCAATACTTTATTGTGCAGGTGAGTTGACTGTCAAGACTAATCAGTGGACTCAGGAAAGAATTTTTCAATTCAACAGTCCCCCACCCCCCCCCCCCCCCCCCCCCCAAACTTGACTTTCAATGAGGAAAATTTGGAATACTTCATATCAATCTTATGTGTTGGTCTTTGTTTTTCGAGCTTAAATAGGGATAGGCTAGTAGGTTCTAACATTCTTTTCTTTTCCCCTTTACCAATATAGGATCCTCTTCCTCTTTCACTCTCCTTCCTATCTTATCCACCAAATGATGTACAGTCCCCCTTGAAAAACTTTCCTTAATCTATACTCTTGAGAACATCTCTGCAGGAAAAGCAGGAACAGTCTAGCAGAAATATAAGAAGGGGAGCCTTGAAGAACTTGTAAAGTTGTTCATCGTGGAATAAGCCATTAATGTTTATATAGAGATGGTTGTCTACCTACATTGATGGAGTATGGCCCTTTCCTGGATCCAACAGAAACGCAAGACGTTGCTGCATGCATCAGGCTTCCCTTATCATTTCGACACTTAATCTGTAGATTTGATTGACTATGCTCCGCGCTAATCTATAATAGCTTATTAATGACCAAATATAAGCCTAATAATGGACTTGAATACAACTACCATCAACATTAAGAATATTTGGAGTCTAATTTGCAAAAGCTTAAATATCATTAATATAAAGTTACTTAAAGCATCAACGATCAAGGCAGCTAATATGCATACCAAAAGTTGCAGGTGACCTTAACCTTATACTGAATCACTAACTCCTAAAGCCGTCAATGTCATAATATGAGGACATCAACGTTATGTTCTCTCAGTGTTTAAACCTAAACGCTCAGTGTCTCATCTCAATGTATTAGCAGCTTAACATTCACCGTTGTTAAAACTCATCAGAATACATTATGTAAATAACTACTAATCGGTTAGTTTTTATTGATTCATTGATATGTTAGCTAGTGGATTAGGTGATTAGTTTTTCAAATCAGTTAGCCAGCAGTCAAGTTGCTTAGTGGGCCAATCAAGTACTTAGGAGGTTGTTCAAAAGCTTCTAGAATACCATGTGTTAATCATGTGAGACTATAAATAAGAGTTGATCATACATTGTATTCACTAAATTTTACTCAAAAAACTGCATTCCCAGTAACTTGTTCCCTTCTCTTATCCCTTTGTTGAGCTCAAGCTCAGCTGCAATGGCAGCATTATATGAATGCTAAGAGGTGTTTTAACATGGTATTAGAGACACGCGATTATGGGACTGAAGAAACAAGCTATTAAGTATAAATGCATCTATAATACAGTAAGTTTTGCCTGAGTTTTTGTTTGTGTGTTAGTGAGGTCAGAAGAACTTAGATCTCTATTTGTGAGCCATAGATCTATAGTTGTAGGACCTAGATTTCGAGTTTACTGTATTGATTTTTTTATCCAAGCTTAGTTGTAATCTGTAAATTAGTCATGGAACCTAAAATTGATTCTAGTGATCCTCTATATCTGGGAGCATCAGCTATACCAGGAGCTGTACAGATTCCTATCAAATTAACTGGTTCAGAGAACTATGGACTTTGGTGTAGATCTATGAAGATTGTACTATTGGAAAAGAGGAAATATGGATTTGTAATTGGTACTTGTAGCAAAGAGACATATAGAGAAGAGTTACATGATCAATGGGAGACATGTCATGCAGTAGTAATCTCATGGCTAATGAGTTCAGTAAGTGCAGAATTACTCAGTGGTATTGTATATGCCCCAAATTCTCATGAAGTATGGGAGGATCTTAAGGAGAGATTTGGCAAGGTAAATTGCATGAGATTGTACCAATTACATAGGGAAATCAATAATCTTCACCAAGGTACTTATTCAGTTTCAACTTACATTACTAAACTGAAGAACTTATACAGTGAACATGATGCAGTCATACCAACTCCATCATGTAATTGTCCTAAGTCGAAGGAGTATGCAGAACATTTGTATCAGTTAAGGCTAATACAGTTCTTGAGTGGTTTAAATGATGCATATGATTAGGGAAAAATACAAATATTGATGAAAGGAACAACACCTACCTATATTAAGCATATGCAATAATTAGTGAGGATGAAATTCAATAGCTTGCTTGTGCTACAACTATTGGTGATAAGACTGAACCTATTGTTATGAAATTACACAGAAACAATGCAGAGGTTGGATATGGAAGTAGGAATCAAGCATTAGCAAGTTTTCGAGGACACGTCTATAAAGGTAAAATGTGTGATTACTGCAATTTTACTGGTCATACAAGGAAAACTGCTATAAGTTGCATGGATATCCAAGTGATTGGAGGAATAAGAAAAGGGTAATACCAAATCAACCATTTCACAATGGCCAAGGAAGAGATAGTCATGGATATATACACTTAGTTACTAGTTACAACAACAGTCAGTCATCAGCTCATAACTTCTCTGGTCCTTAAGCAAAGAACTCCTGCTTGGCTGAGCAATCCAGCAGGCAGGGAGGTAAAGACATTAACAATGCTACTCTAGCCAAGGGGCAAGAATTCTTAGAGGAAGAATACAAGCAGATTATAGGACTTATTAACAAGGAAACACATGACTCTGAGCAGAACAACATGACAGGTACTATTAGTTATTTGTCTATTCATGTTATATCACATGATTGGATAGAAGATTCTGAAGCCACATACCATGTAGCAGCACATAAAGGTATTTTCTTATACTGTCACAAACTAGATAATACCATATGTGACAAAGTTAATCTGCCTACTGGAGCCATGGTTGAAATAACACACATAGGAGAAACACAGGTACTGAAGAATAAAGTTGTGGGCGATGTACTGTATGTTCCAGATTTAAAACTAAACTTGTTTTAAGTATTAAAATAACTAAGCAGCTTTCTTGCTTAGTTTTATTTTACCCTGACTTCTCTGTATTTCAGAACATTTATAGTGGCAAGGTGAAGGGGATTGGTAAGGAGAAAAGAGGACTATACATCCTAAAGAATGTGTGAAGTAAATGGAACTCTTAACAATAAGAATCATCAAAGATAGGTTGCAGGAGTAGAAGTAGAGGTACAGATGCATTGGTGCAGTCTCTGGCATAAAAGGCTGGGACATCCTTCTTCTCAAGCATTAAAGACTCTCAATCTCATAAGGCATAGTAGTGATGTAGATATTCTAAATAAGTGTCATGTTTGTCCATTAGAAGAACAAACTAGACTAGTGTTTCCTGTCAGTACTTCCAGAGCTACAAGATGTTTTGATGTTGTACATATGGAATTCTGGGGTCCCTATAAGACACCTACTTTTGACAAGAAATACTATTTATTAACTATTGTTGATTATCATAGTAGGTATACATGGTTACATCTTTTGCAACTAAAGTCTAAGTGCATTGTACATACAGAACTTCTTCACTGTGATTCAGATTCAGTTTGGTGTTAAGATAAAGATACTGAGGTCAGATAATGGGATAGAGTTCACTAACTCTAAATGAAGAGAGTTGTTTCAATCCTTGGGAATCATACATCAAAGTAGTTGTCAATACACACCACAACAAAATGGTGTGGTTGAGAGAAAGAATAGACAGATACTAAATGTTGCAAGAGCATCAGGTTCCATTCATAGATGCCTATCATATTTTGGGGGTTAAATGTTAAAGCTGTTGTATATCTCATTAATAGACTACCATCTTCATCCATAGAAGGTAAAAGTCCTTATGAGATGTTGTTTTGCAAGGTTCCATCCTTGACATATCTAAGAGTGATTGGATGTAAATGTTATGCCTCAATATTTCCAAGAGGTGATAAGCTTGCAGAAAGGGCCACGATTGCAGTATTGATGGGCTACTCTGCAACTCAGAAAGGTTATATACTATTAGACTTGTGTACTGATAAGCTATTTGTTACTTAGAGATGTAGTTTTCAAGGAAGATTCATTTCCTTTTATAGAGGAGCCAAGTTCAGAATCTTCTGTAGAATTTCTTACACTAAGATCTCCCACACATAATGATGCAAAAGTAGAAGAAGATGCAACAGTCACACAGGTCCTAGTGAGCCTTTACTTGATTCACAAACTTAAAATACATCAATACATGATCCTAATGGCATTCAAGAAAAAGACACTCATAATTTACAGAATGTAGACGAGTCACTCTCAATACCTACAGAAGTTGAACTAAGAAGATCACCTAGAGCTACCAAACAACCTACATTGCTAATGGATTATGATTCACCAGGGAAGAGGATAGTAACTAGATACCCACTGGAAAATTACCTGTCTTATGCTAATACTAGTTCAAAATATCAAGATTTTGTATGCAGCTTATCAGCAGAAGTTGAACCACACTCTTATAATAAAGCGAGCAAAGATAAAAGGTGGATTGAATCCATGAAGCAGAAGGTTAAAGCTCTTGAAGACAACCATAAATGGGAAGTGGTTGACATTCCTTCAGACAAGAACATCATTGGATCAAAATGGGTGTACAAAACCAAGTATAAGGCCAATAGGGAAATATAGAGGTTTAAGGCAAGGTTGGTAGCCAAAGGTTATAGTCAACTGGAAGGGCTAGACTACCATGATAAATTTCCTCCAGTAGTTAAAATGGTTACAATAAGGAGTGTCATTGCCTTAGCAGTTTTAAAAGAGTGGTGCATGTACCAGATTGATATATACAATACTTTCCTACAAGGTGACCTAGATGAGGAGGTGTATATGGAAATAGAAAATGGTTTCAAAGAGGGAAGGCAACACAAAGTTTCCAGACTAATTACGTCTTTATATGGACTTAAGCAGGCATCAAGGCAACGGAATATCAAGCTGACTATAGTATTGCTCAGTGCAGGTTTTACCCAAAGAAGCTATGATTATTCACTATTTACCCTGAAGAAGTTAGAAGGAATGGTGGTGATTTTAGTCTATGTAGATGATCTTCTGATAACTGGTGACAATATAGACATGATCAATGCAGCAAAAGGTACTTTGCACAAGCAATTCAAGCTCAAAGATCTAGGTGAACGTAAGTATTTCCTAGGTATTGAAGTGTTAAGATCTGCCAGAGTAGTGATTCTGAATCAGAGAAAATATGTCTTGGAGCTCATATTTGAAACAGGTCTTGCTAGTGCCAAACCAGCCGCCACCCGACTAGAGACTAATGCTAAACTAACTTCAGTTGAAGTAGATAAAGCAGAAGGTGTGAAAGGAGATTCCATTCTAAGAGATACAACATCATATCAAAGGCTTGTTGGAAAGTTGATGTATGCTACAATAACTAGTCCTGACATCAGTTAACCAGTGCAGACATTAAGTCAATTCATGAAACAACCAAAGAAATCCCACTTGGAAGCTGCAAACATAGTGATAAGATATTTGAAAGGAATTGTAGGATAAGGTATATGGCTTAAGGCACAACCTACTGCAGAATTGGTTTGTTGGTGTGACTCAGATTGGGCTGCATGTCGAAACACTAGGAGGTCTGTTACAGGTTTTGTGATGCAGTTTTGTAGTTCATTGATATCTTGGAAGTTAAAAAGTAGTACACTATCTCTAGATGCTCAATTGAGGCAGAATATAGGAGCATGGCCTTAGCATTAGCAAAAGTGACATGGTTGGAAGGTCTGTTCTCAGAACTGAGGGTGTCTATCACTAAGCCTATTGTCATCTTTAGTGATAGTAAATCAGCCATCCAACTAGCTGCTAACCCCATATTTCATGAGAGAACCAAGCACATTGAAGTAGATTGGCATTTTATTAGAGACAAGATCAAAGAGGGGTTGGTTCAGCCCATGTATGTGTAGACAGGTCAACAAGTTTCAGACATTCTTACTAAAGGTCTCAGTCATGATCAGCATTTATACCTCCTCAGAAAGCTTGGTGTCCCCAACATTTTTCACCATGCAGCTTCAGGGGGAGTGTTAAAACTCATGAGAATACCTTATATAAATAACTACAAATCAGTTAATTGGTACTGTTCCATTAATTTGTTAGCTAGTGGATTAAGTGATTAGTTAGTCGAATCAGTTAGCCAGCTGTCAAGTTTGTTAGTGGGCCAATCAAGTAGTTAGGAGGTTGTTAGGAAACTTCTAGAAGACCATGTGTTAATCATGTGAGTCTATAAATAGGAAGTGATCATACATTGTATTCACTAACTTTTACTCAAAAAACTACATTCCCAGTATCTTGTTCCCTTCTCTTATCCCTTTGTTGAGCTCAAGCTCAGCTGTAATGGTAGCAATATATGAATGCTAAGAGGTGTTTTAACAACCGTCCAGACATTGCAATTCAAGGCTGCGTACACATCACCCTACCCGGACCACACTTCTGGGATTACACCAGATATGTTGATCATTGCACTTTAACTTGTGCACTATAATGATATTGCCATTCTTCCCACTTGTAGGAAAAGTAACAGGATGCTTCTTAAAGAACCATTCTCCCAAATCTCCGTGTTGATAAAAAAAATATGCAACAGTCAGTTTATAATCGAGAGAAAGCAATAAAATCGAATGTCACTCCCCTTATGATCGAGTACTCATGAGTAAATATTGAATTACAAAATGTTAAAAGCTTAGAACAATCAAGAAGTAATAAAATGCATCTTTCATTCCTCACGGCTATAGCCTACATTACTGTACATTAGCTAATGAATTGTAAGGTTTCTCAGGATATCTCCTTCTTAATTACATGCCACGAGGAAGATTTTTCTTTGATTAGGGAGTTCAATGTATCACAGTCCATAGAGCAGGAGCTATAATAGAGAACTGTTTAATCGTGTTTAAAGGACTAATAACCAACCAAAATTTCCATACACTAGCAAAAATGGACAATATATTATAGGTCAAAAGTCGTTCTTAGATAAGCGATTCTTTTATTCACTTGTGCGATTACCAAATAATCTAGGCTGTAGATACATTCCGTTACGTATAGAGAGATCATGTATAAGCCAAATGAAACCTCATCTTAGGGGAAATATTTCATATCCTTAAAGCTGGATAGGAACGAGGCTGTAACCTACTCCATATAAGAACTTGGTGTTCAGGATCAGAGATACGAAGTTAAACTGAAATTCATTTAGTGTTGGTAATTGCAATACACATACAAGAACAAGTATGCAACTGATTGCTCTATCAAAGAAGCTTTACTTGCAAAATTTAGTCACGATCTTAATGCATGTTAAATCAACATATATGAGTAGAAACTACTTAAGAGAGGTCACATGTGTTATCAAGACCAAAGACAAGAGATTCTGAAATATAGACGTAAGGTATTTGAAACCAATACAAACGAACCTGCTTCACAAGGATCTGGCACCAAAAGTAATGGCATTTGGTTCCATCTGCATAGTTTGTTCAAAGTAAATACCATGTTCCGCTCCCTCATCTTGGAAAGAATCAAACCTTTCCAGATATGTCACAACTTAAAATAGCAAAATGTTGTTGTCTTGGAAATGTAAACACATTGTCGCCTCCCTCTATCGACGCATACTAGGAATCTGCTCCATCAAGCGGCTGTATGACACATGAAAATCAAAACAAGTTATATATCTTCTCATCAGAACTTCAACAACCAAATTGATGCTTTCACTAATGCAATATCATAGAAATAACTAGTGATCCAAGGAAATTAACACAGAGAATAGGATACATTCAATTGTACAGTCATAATTGTGTCGCACAAAACCCAATGGAAACATTATTTTGTTCAGAACAAAGCAGCATAATATAAAATGAAATTAAGTTAACAAGTAAACACTATAAAATACATCAAGATGTTACCTAGAATTGGTAACAAATCGTGCCTTCTGACTGCGACGAATCTCAAGAAATCTTAAATTAGATGTCACTTCACCGTTATCCATCCTTAAATGGCATTACACTTGCAATCTCTCAGGATTAAATGCCGGCACCACGGGAAGATTTAGAAGTTAAATTTAGAGTTTTTTTTATTGAGACTACTATAATCTAAATGAACGGTTTTTTTAAAAATTCTAAGGCTGCACAAACGATGGACAATGTGGTCCCTCAAGTCCATATGTTGTGCCAGTTAGCTCTCTTACTATGCATCGTTAGGTCCTTATTTTATAAATTACAATGTATCTGTTATGATGTCACTCTTTTGTCCCAAATATAGGCACATGACAAATCACCTGCGGTGCCGGCCTTTATTCCTGAGAGATCGCAAGGGCAATGCCCTATCGATCAAATTGTGGAGATGAAACCAAATCCCCGTACCCTTAAAAAGATTAAGCTTACGGTGCTAGAACCTTCGGAAGTAGGTTCGTTGTATTGGTTTCAAATACGTTGCATTCATATTTTAGAATCTTTTATCTTTGATCTTGATAACACATGTGAGCTCACCTAAGAAGTTTATGCTCTTATACTTCGACTTAACATGCATTTTGAACCAGAATACCAATGTCAATTTTAGTTAGTGTCTGAAAATGTCATGACAGTGCGGATGATTTGTTTGTCAATTATAAGTTGTTCAAGGAAAATTTAATAGTTCTCCGTTGTAATGTAAACTCATATTAGATTCTTTGTTGATGATCGTTATCAGTTGTTCCGCCGTCTCCAGCTCTAGGATGCAGTAAACTCCCTAGTCTAATCAATATCTCACGATTTTCCGATCTTCCTCTTGGCATGAAATTAAGAAGGTGACAAGTTTGAGAAAGATAATAATTCGTTAGCTGTTAAACCATATATGTAGGCTATGTGTGTCATGAACTAAGACAGATGACTTTCTTTTACTTAATCTTTATGGTACTACCATCAATATATTGTTTCTTCAAATTAAGTAAAAGAAATTCATCTGTCTTAATTCATGACACAGATAGCCTACATATATGGTTTAACAACTAACGAATTATGATCTTTCTCAAACTTATCACCTTGTTAATGCCATGCCAAGAGGAAGATCGGAAAATCGGGAGATATTTATTAGACTAGGGATTTTGTTGCATCCCAGAGCTGGAGACGACAGAACGACTGATAACGATCATCAACAAAGAATCTAATATGAGTTTCCATTACAACGGAGATCTATTTAATTGTCCATAAACAACTTATAATTGACAAACAGATCATCCATACAGCCATAACATTTTCATACACTAACTGAAATTGACATTATTATTCTGGTTCAAAAATGCAAGTTAAGTCGACATATAAGAGTATAAACTTCTTAGGTGAGCTCACATGTGTTATCAATATCAAAGACAGATTCTGAAACATAAATGCCAAGTATTTGAAACCAATACAACGAACCTTCTTTCGAAGGTTCTAGCACCGTAAGCTTAATCTTTTATAGGGCATGGGGATTTTGGTTCCATCTCCACAGTTTGATCGATAGGGCATTGCTCTTGCGATCTCTCAAGACTAAAGGCTGGCACCTTAGGTGATATATCATGTGCCTATAATTAGGACAAAATAGTGACATCATAACGGAGACATTGTAATCTATTAAATATGGACCAAACGATGCATAATAAGTGAGCTAACTGGCACAACATATGGGACTTGAGGTACCACATTGTCCATACTTTGTGCAGCCTGAGAATTAAAAAAAATCATTCATTTAGCTTATAGTAGTCTCAAAAAATTTCAAAAAAAAAAAGCTAAATTTAACTTATAGAAGTTTAGAAAACACCTCAGCATAGGGCTCTTCGGCATGCTCGACCCGATTCAAATTGAACATACTGAAGAACTCATACAACCAATCTTTTAGGAATACCTCCTGAGATTCGACAACCGAAAGAAATAGCAGAATTAAATAATTGTACATTAGAACAACACCACAGACAAAATGATCAGTAACTATGTTGTGAACATCCTTCAAAAATAAAGAATAGCAATTAATGCAAATTTAGAAACACGAAAAGCACTTTCCATAAAAAATTAACCTCCGATAAGTGCACCAAAAACTTCAAAGTACGGCATTATCAATCATTCCATTCAATGTATTTTCTATGGGCAGTCTTTTCTTTTATACCATTTAAAAATAATAATAAGAACAAGAACAACAAAATTCTATATCTATATTTTTTAAAAATATTTTCATTTTAATGATATGTTAATATAAGAATTGACATGGCATGTTGAAACCTAATACTATATATCAAGGATACTTTTAATAAGTTGACACTCCGTTTATACTATGTAAACTTTCCTTATTAGTTTTCTCTCAACAAAATGAATCAATTATATATTTCAGAATAATTTAACTTTAAAATTCTCATTTTACTATAATAATTTATAGCCACATGTCTAAAGTTTATTTTAGCCGTCATGTTTCAAAAGACTTCCTTTATTTCTTAAAATCACTCCCTATGACACATAGCGAAAAAAAAAGACTTCCTTTTTTCCTTAAATGCACGGCATTTGAAACCACTACTAAAAAACTTGCTTCAGAAGAATCTGGCATCGAAAGGATAGCCGTAGTAGGAGCATCGGAGTTTGATTCCATTAGCATAGTTTGTTCAGTGTAAATACCAAGTCCCTCTCCTTCATCTTCGAAGGAATAAAACCGACAGTTATGTCGCAACTTTAAAAAAAATATATTATCGTCTCGGAATTGTAAACACATACGTTGGACTCCAACTATTGAGGCATATATGGAATCAGCACTGTCGGGTGGCTGTATGACACATGAACATTAAAAAGAGTTTGAAATCTACAGATTCGAGAACTTCAACAATCAAATTGATGCTTTCACTATGCAATATCTAAGTAATAACTAATTATCACTATGCAATATAAGTAATAACTATTATTATTAGAAAAGAAAAAAAAAAAGCAACTTCGTGGACTATATTTATTTGATCTCGCCCAACAGTCATGGACAAACAAGCAAACCAATAACAAACATGTATTGTCTTTCATATACTTTTTATCTTGAAAATAAGCAATAGAAAAAATGCCCTTGATATTCGTCTCCGTTGTCCTTGACTTACAACATGGAACCTCCAGTAATCACGGTTTCACTTTTAGTCATCTCGATAGCCTATTTTCCCCATTGCCTCCACAACCATAGAGTTCCAAAACATCTCTATCATGGGGTCTATGTTGCTCGGACTCTTCCAACAATGTCATTGGGTGCGTGTCGGATCCTTCAAAAGTAGTGCATTTTCGAAGGATCCGACATAGGTGCGGCCACAATTTTTGAGAATCCGAGCAACTTAGCATAGGGACACTCAACCCCTAATTTTCTGTTACTTTCATAGCCCTAAACTCTATTCTACTATGATTTATATATACTTTGGATGGAGAGGAAGTTTGTCAGCTGATGGAACCATGTTACTAGTCTTTCCACCCTTTTGTCCTAACCCTGTCACTTAAATATACCCTCTGCTATGTCATCATATAATCTTGAATTTATGCCATTATCGGTAAGCATCATACAATTATCTGTTTAATCATGCCAAAGGAAGGAACTATTCAACGCATGGTTATTTAGTTGCCATTTAGATCAAATATTCAAATCAGACAAGAAGTAACATTCGTTTTACTGTTTCTTGAAATGAACGAAACGGATCATATGACACTTCTATCATGTCAATCATCAGCAAACAGAAACCCAATGAGCAAAGCCGATGGTCAAAAAGTGCATATTTTACGCATCAGCTTAAGATTCAATTTCAGCTCCTAATAACCACAGCTCTTCACCTACTTATAGGAGAAAAACTAAGTGTATATGCACATGGATGGATCATTCTCTTTTTTTCCGATAATTTTGGAGTTTGGGCCATCTTTCACGTACCTCGATTAAATTCATGGGATACCTCCCACCTCCCACTAGCGATGGATATCAGGTGACTCTGTCCACCAGGACAAATGGGAAGAATCACCTTTTTGCAGTGCGAAGGTATTTGCCCGGAAAGTGGTATATCTAAGATGCGATACCACAGTTTATAGTAATTATTGCAGGCACTCGTATAATAACTTGACAAACCTGAAGAATCTATAAAAAATAAAAAGAAGCACATTAAAATTCTCAGTATAGCAGTAAGATATTTTAATTTTTTTTTGAAGAATTACACAGCGAGCATGAAGCAGTTCATTCCTCAATCTATACTCTTGAGAAAATCTATGCAGGAAAAGCAGGCACAGGCCCTTTCCATTTTTATCAGTTGACGGTAAGAAGGGGAGCCTTGAAGCAACTGTAAAGTTATTCTCTGTGGAATAAGCCGTTAATGTTTGTATCGAGATGGTTGTCTACCTACATTGATGGAGTATGGCCCTTGCCTGGATCCAGCAGAAATGCAAGACGCTGCTGCATGCATCAGGCTGCCCTGACCATTTCGACAATAAATCTGATTACGCTCCTCGCTTATCTAATAAAAGTTTATGAACGACCAAATATAAGCCTAAAAATGGACTTGAATACAAGTACCATCAACATATGTTTCTTCAAACACTAAGGATCAATATCTTTAAAAACTATTTGTAGTCTAATTTCCGAAAGCTTAACTATCATTAGTATAATGTTACGTCAAGCATCAACGATCAAGGCCGCTAATATGAATACCAAAAGTCGCAGGTGACCTTAACCTTATATTGAATCACTAATGCCTAAAGCCATCAACGTTATAACCTTATCCTTAATCACTAATTCTTAACGCCATCAACGTTATGTTCTCTCAGCGTTGAAACCTAAACCCTCTATGCCTCCTCTCAATGTATTAGCAGCTTAACATTCACCATCAAGACACTGCACTTTAATGGCGCATACACATCACACTACCTCGACCCCACTTCTGGGATTACACTGGGTATGTTGGGGTTGTTGTACAGTATATGATATTTTCATTCTTTCTGCTTGTATAAAAAGTAACAGGATGCTTCTTAAAGAACCATTTCTCCTAAATCTCTGTGTTGGTAGAGAAAATATGCAACAATCATTTTATAATCGGCAGAAAGAAACAAAATCGGATGTCATTTCACTCATGATCGAGTACTCATGAGTAAATCTTGGAGTATAAAATGCTTATAAGCTTAGAACAATCAAGAAGTAACAAAATGCATCCGTCATTCCTCACGGCTATAGCCTATATTACTGTGCAATAGTTAATGAATTGTAAGCTTTCTCAGGATATCACCTTCTTAATTCCATGCCAAGGGGAAGATCTTGCTCTGTTTGTGGAGTTTGTGGTATCTCCGTTATAACGGAGAACTGTTTAATTGTCCTTGAAGGACTAGTAACCAGCCAAGATTTTCATACACTAGCAAAAATGAACATTCTTATTATAGGTCAAAAGATGTTCTCAGATAAGCAATTCTTTTATTCACTTGTGTGAGTACCAAATAATCTAGGCTGTAGATACATACCATTACGTATCGAGAGATCTTGTGTACGCCAAACAAAACCTCACCTTAGGCTAAATAATTCATATCCTTAAAGCTGGACAGAAACGAGGCTGTAAACTAATCCATGTAAGTACTTGGTGTTCAGGATCGGAGATACAAAGTTCAATTGAAATTCATTTAGTGTTGGTAATTGCAATACCGGAACGAGTATGCAACTGATTGCTCCATCGAAGAAGCTTTTCTTGCAGAATTTGGTTACGATCTTAACGCATGTTAAGTCAGCATACACAAGTAGAAACTACTTAAGTGAGCTCACATGTGTAATCAAGACCAATGACAAGATTCTAAAACATAAACGTAAGGTATTTGAAACCAATACAAACGAACCTGCTTCATAAGGATCTGGCGCCGGAAGCATGGTGTTTCGTTCCATCTGCATAGTTTGTTCAAAGTAAATACCACGTCCGGCTCCATCATCCTAGAAAGAATTAAACCTAGTCAGTCATGACACAACATAAAAAAACAAAATGTGGTTGTCTCAGAAATGTAAACATACTCCGGCCTCCCTCTGTTGACACATACTAGGAATCCGCTCCATCAAGCGGCTGTATGACACATGAAAATAAGAACGAGATATAAATCTTCTCATCAGAACTTCAAAAACCAAATTGATGCTTTCACTATGCAATATCATAGACATAACTAGTTATCCAGGGAAAATAACACTGAC